>NC_066882.1:21700802-22006636 GCF_022985175.1 Labeo rohita | reverse complement strand
AGAAGATACCTGCATGTTTCCCAGAAGACAAAATAATTTAATTTCACCCTGATCTTCAAATTCAAAGTTTTCACCCCCCTGGCTTAACGCATTGTTTCTCCTTCTGGAGCATCAGTGAGCGTTGAAACTTCCCCTGAGTCCAACTGAGTCCCTCAGTTGTCCTCCATGTGAAAAGATCTCAAAATCATACAGTCATTGTTGGAAAGGGTTCAAATACACAAAAAATGCTGGGAAAAAAAAAAAAAAAAAAAAAAAAAAAGACAGAGGTCTGGAGTGACAAGGGAAAATAAACTATTATTATTCTTGGTAAACTATTCTTTAAAAGTATGGTTCAACACTTTCAACAGTTCAACAATTTTCCAAATGTAAATAATGACATGCTATTTACCTCAACAGGTCCTTGAGATTCTCTGATATCATGTGTCTTTTGAGTTTCAGGTGACACATTCTCCCTCAAGTTGGTCTGGTCATTTGTGTCATCTAATCCGGACCGATACGTCACATCTCTGACGCACTGGTGCGTCTCGGTTCTAACGCAGACAGAACACAGACTAAAGGGTCTTGCATTAAGGGTCCTATATAAACATTGCTCATTCACTGAACCTGTGTTTACCTTCCCCATCTCAGGAGCAACATAAACATGATTCACTTTAAGTACCTCACACGGCCTTTAAAATTATTATGAACAAAATCCGTTTACATTACTATATCGCTTATCGCATATTTATCTTCAACAAATGCCAGTCAAGGGACGTTACCTTGTCATTCGGGACTGCGTGTGCAGCTTTCCAGGACTGCAGGGGAGGTACAGCTCAAACTCTTTTAGCACGATAGAGGGTGATTTGCTGCCCACTGTTTCTTCTGAGATCTTCCAGAGTTCTAGTTCTTCAGCTTGTGTCCTGTTCTGCTCAGAGAGGTGCTGGATTTGCTCTTGCAATGCCTGGATCTGGAGGACACAAAGAATGTCGGTCAAAAAGAATAAAATGGACATGACCTAAATGTACAGTACACACAAGCAAATAAAGGAGTTTTCCCAATTAGTTAATCTTGGGATCACAACATTTTTTGATCTGTATCAAAATCACAACCAGTCAGAACATACTTTCAGTTTAAAGGGATAGATCACCCAAAAATGAAGATTCTGTCATTAATTACTCCGCTTCGTGACGTTCTAAACCCATAATTTCATTGTTCATCTTTAGAACACAAATTAAGATATTTTTGATGAAATCCAAGAGCTTTCTGACCCTGCACAGACAGCAACACAACTGGCACGTTCAAGGCCCAGAAAAGTAGTAAGGGAATCGTTAAAATAATTCATGTGAATTCAGTGGTGCAACCGTAATGTTACGAAGCTACAAGAATACTTTTTGTGCACAAAGAAAACAAAAACAACTTTATTCAACAATTTCTTCTCTGTATTCTCGTAGCTTCGTAAAATTATGGTTTAACCACTAATGTCACTACCTTTCTGGGCCTTGAACGTGTCAGGGTCAGAAAGCTCTCGGATTTTAAGGTCTTACGGGTTAATGGAACAACTTATAAGAGAGAAGTCATTTCAAGATCAAGGTAAAACATTGCCAACAGAACATTTCCATTTTAATAAAACTTACCTGCTTCTGAAGACACTGAACCTCTGCGTTAAAGTCTGCATGAAGAACAGACAACTCCTCCTGTCCTAATGAGGAGTCACTCTGTAACCCCTTCTCTGTGCTTGACAATTCTTCATTTTCAGTGTTCGCTAAAAGTAAGGCACCATCTTGTTTAGCACAATTGTCTTCGCTCAAGTGTTTCAGTTTCAACTCTTCATTCTCTCGTTTAACAGTCAGAAGCTCTTCCTTTATCACATCTCCCTGTAGAACAAGCTCTGAATTCTGAGCTTTCAACACATTCAGCTCAAGCTGAGCATCTTGTAATTCCTTTGTCACTCGTTCTAGCTCTTTGTTATCACCTGTGGAAGGTTCTGGAAGGAGGTTTGGAACGTCCAAGTGTTGTTCTTGCAAGAGAGAACTTGAGTTCTCATCAATTACCTCAAAAAGTTTATGTGCTTCTGAATCAGCACTAGAATTCGGAACATCAGCCTCTGAAGTGAGAAATAATTCATGTGGCTTGGAAGATTCAGTCGTTTGTAGCTTATCAGATATCTTACTAGTGTTGGTTTGGTCAGAGTTTTGACAAACAGGAAGCTGTACAGTAGACAGTGAGACGTTTTCCTTCAGAACCGGTTGTGTATCATCACTAAACATTTCATGGTCACTTATGCTTGTGTTGCTAAAGACCGAATCACAGCTTAGTTCTCTTGAAATCTCTGTAGACAGTTCAGGAGGTGTAGAGACCTCATTGTGGGGGATGTTCATCCTAGTGTGTTTTTCTTCTTCAAGAAGACAGATCTTCTCTTGACATTTTTGCAGTTCCTCACTCTGCTTCTGGAGGGCGCAGTCTTTATCATGCAGTTCTTTCAACAGGTTCTCAATGTGCTTGCTCTGGCTTTCAAAAGCTTGGGTAAGATGCTTGGTCTGAGTGGTCACTTGCTTCTGTAGGTCCTCCAGCTTTCCTTGAGCTAGTTTCGCCTTCTCTGACTCTCGTTCTTGCGCTGCCCTCAAGCGCTCGACCTCTAAAACTAAAACAGTAGTGCTGTCCAAATCTGAGGTGTCGTTGGTCAATGTTTGAGTTGTCCCTACGTAATCCTCTGTTGGTTTAGTTTTTGCTCCAAGATCCATAATCAACTCATTTGTTCTGGTTTCTTTGCACACTATTGTGTTCTGAAGATTCACAGAGTCACAGGTGGACTCTTGACTGTGAGGAGAAGGAAGCAAGTCTTTGTTTTCAGTGTTTGGATGGTGTTCTAGTTGTAAGTATGTGACGGGAAGATTGTCTTTTGATATCTTCTCCAAACTCCTAGATTTTCGAAGACTGTCCAGCTCTTCTTGAAGCTGTGCAATCGTTAGTCCCTCCTTTTCCTCTTTTATGATTCGCTTCCTTTCCTCTTCTCTCTCCCTCTCTCTTTCTTCCCGTTCCTGCACAAGCTTGAGCTGGAGGTCTTGCAAGTCCTTTTTCATTCTTGTCATTTTTTCCTCCATGGAAGTCTCCTTTTGCTCCATCTCAGCCAAGATGTTCTTCAGCTTGGTACCTTCTTCCTGGTCTCTCTCTTCAGCTTGTCTTTCGAGCGCATCAAGAGTTTCTCTCAGTTTTGCGCTCTCTTTCTTCTCTTGCTCCAGCTGGGCTTCCAGTTTTGTCAAGCTGTCTTTGAGCTCAACAGCTTTGGTGCGATGCTGCTCTGTCTGTGTCGAGTGTTTCCGACTCAACTGCTTCAATTTTGTCCTAGCCTCGGTTTCTGCCCTTCTTTGCGTTTCGAGGTCTTCAAGTCGCTTCTGAAGCTCGTATTTCACATCTCTAAGTTCATCGCGAAGCTCTGCGTTCTCCTTCTTCAGATCTTTCAGAGGAACAGTCTCACGTTTTTCTGTTTTGCCTGATGTGTCATCTACCTGTAGGCTGGACGAGACGTCCAATTCACTTTTTGGCTCCGTTTCACTGGTTAAGTCAGACGTGAACGAATCCGTGTCCACATCTTCAATACCCGTGTCTTGTTTTGTCATGTCTACATCAGTCTCACTCAGTCTCAGGGAGTCACTTGGATGTGTTCGAATTGCTTTTCCTTTAAGTTTCTGCGATTCCTCAGACTCAAATTTTCCGATGTGCTCCGAGTCGATGCCCTCTCCTGGCTCTCTGCCGGAGGGATACTTCATTCTCTCCTCTTCTCTTGTTCGCCCTGTTTTAGGGGCTCTCTTTCTCTGAGAGGAGTGGTTATAGGGAGGAGAACGGTCACGATGGAGGGAAACAGAGGGAGAGAAACTGTCTCCTGCAGAGCCGAAGTGAGGAACAGACACAGCTGGAGGAGGAGCAGCCAGTTGAGCTACAGAAAAAGAATCAAGAAAATAAAATTAAAAAAATGGGACTTTAATGGGAATCAACAGGTTGAAGGTCCAAATTGCAGTTTCAGTGCAGCTTCAAAGGGCTCTACACGATCCCAGCCAAGGAACAAGGGTCTTATCTATTGAAACGATCAGCCATTTTTTAAATAAATTTAAATACTGACCCAGTGTTTACAAAGCGAACATGCAAGGAAAGTCAAAGCACTTTACAAAAAAAAAAAAAAAAAAAGGTAGGGCTGGGCGATAATTTGATGATGATAATTATCGCAATATAATTTTCCTAGATAAAACGATATGAAGAGTTCGATAAATGTTCAATATAATTTTTATGTGCCAAATACAGAATGAAACTGAGCGCGTCGTTTCCGTTATGAGCACAGCTGGCGCGCGCCTATATTTGAAATAACTTGAGCATGCCAAAGACGCGATATTATCAATAGAAAGTAGCTAAACCCTGTTTGAAAAATCGCTAAATGTCGCTAGATTACGTCATACACTAATTAGCATAATCATGACGTCAGGGCATCATATTGTCTTGCCTCTCTGTGCTCACATATGCATTTTAATGCAGCCAAACTCTCGCAGAGACTACAAGAGACGAATCTACTTCAGCATATGCAGATAACAGTGTCTAAAATAACAGACTAAAATATATAATAATATAGATAATAACTGTTTAAAATATACCCCCCTTCGCCCTAATGAAAAGCACTTAAAACAAATATGATTCCTAATCTTTTTATTTATACATTTCATTTTAAATTTTGTATATTTTTACTTATACAGTACCAGTCAAAAGTTTGGACACATTACTGTTTTTAAAAGTCTCATGCTCATCAAGCCTTGATTTATTAGATCAAAAAATAAAGCAAAAAAAGTAATATTTTGAAATGTTATTATTCTTTAAATTAACGGTTCTCTATTTTACTATACTTTAAAATATATTTCTGATGCAAAGCTGAATTTTCAGCATCATTACTCCAGTCTTCAGTGTCACATGATCCTTCAGAAATCATTCTAATATGCTAATTTATTATCAATGTCAGAAACAGATGCGTTTAATATCTATTTTATAACCTGTCATACTTTTTTCAGGAATTTATGATGATTTTTGATGAAAAAAAAAAAAATAGAAAGCCTTTACTATCACTTTTAATCTAACACATTCTTGCTGAATATAATTTTTTTTTATTTCTGTATTTTTTGATCGAATAAATGCAGGCTTGATGAGCATAAGAGACTTCTTTCAAAGAAAAACAAAAAAAGTTAAAAATAAAAAATAAAAATAGTAATGTGTCCAGACGGGGTACTGTATGAACATATTAATTAAAATGCATCTAAGGTAATCTCTTTTTTGTTTGTTGAATACAAAGTGTCGCATCTGGGCACATCAACTCACGCTCACACTCTTTTAACTGGTGAATGATCTGTCCAGAAACTATGCTGATCAACAGAACAAGTTTATATTTAGAATACAATGCAGTTGCTCCAAAAAAGATGACGCCAACTCACACACATTCAAAACATTCAACATTCAAAAGGTGAGGCCCGCTTTGAAAAGGCAACATTAATTGGTTTAATTGCAGATGAGTGACAATTCAACTATATCCAATGAGGCTAGTATTTTGCTGCCCGTCTTGACTAGTGAACTAGTTTATAGGGAATGTTACAGTTATGGAGGCCCCTCCTCAAAGCCCGAGGCCCTAGGCAATTGCCTGCTCTGCCTACAGGTAGCACCGGCCCTGCTACCATACCAATTTAAACTAAAGTACACAGACAAAGAACTAACCACATGTGAACTTTCCAATGTGATTACATAATGCGTGAAGAGCTATCGCAGAGCTAGTGCAAGATGAGCATTTGTGGTAAAAAGTATATAAATTTAAATAATAAAGTAATAATGATTAACCCTTATTCTTTGGCTGGGATCATGTAGAGCCCTTTGAAGCTGCACTGAAACTGCCATTTGGACCTTCAACACACTGATCTCTACTATATGGAGAAAAATCCTGGAATGTTTTCCTCAAAAACCTTCATTTCTATTCAAATGACGAAAGAAAGACATGAACATCTTGGATGACATGGGGTGAGTAAATTACCAGGAAATTTTAATTCATGAGTGAACTAATCCTTTAAGTATTTATGTGGATGTATTTATGTTTATGTACAGTACTGTACAGTGATTTTGGGGTGTACTGTCAAAGTTTGGTCAGAAGAGGGAGGCAAACACATGGGATGTGTGTAACAGGGCGGGGCCAAAACACACAAACACAGTTCTCTCTGTGTAGACGAGATTCCTTCCCAGACTCACCCTGCAGTTCTTTAATAAGCCGGAGGGCCTCAGCGAGCTCTTCGGTCAAACGCTTTACTTCTTCCTGTAGAGCTTTCTCCTGTTTCTTCATCTGCCCCAGAGACACAGTGAGACTCTCACAATCCCTCAGCGCCTCCTACAGGACAAGATGAGAAGTGCACATACAGAACAAAGCACAGGACTGTCAAATGAGATTAATGATTAAAGACCCTTATCTCACTCAAACAGCTATTAAAACATTATACAACCATAGTATTACAAACAACAATTTTAGTAGTGAAAAGTAAAGCAACCAGAATCCTCAAATTGTTTAGGGTGAGGCATGCTGGAAAAAGACACACACCTAAATACACAAAATGAAAGCATTCAAGCGGACAAAGAGGTTATCTAACTGCAATCCTGATCTGCATATAACATTACACTGCACTTAAATATCATAAAAGCTTTTGCTGAATATAATACATGACTCTCACATTGTAAACATACGGTCTAAAAATAAAGAGCTTAAACCCAAGCCCCAGAAACAGAAGTCATAAGGAGATAATGGTGCTATATCTGAGACTGTATTCAGCTGAGTCAGTAATGGCATTGTTGCACTGGGAGCTTCGTCTGTGTGTGTGTTTCTGTTCAAATGTCTGGGGCCAGTAAGATTTTTAATTTTGATTAGTACTTTTATTCAGCAAGAACACAATAAGAAGTAAAAACTTTTACATTATTACAAAGATTTTTGTGTCCAAAACACTGTTCCATTTAAGTTCATCAATGAATACTGAAAAATCACATCGTGGTTTCCACAAATATATTAATCCACTGTTTTCAGCATTGATAATAATAGGAAATGTTTCTTGAGCAGCAAATCAGCATATTGATTGATTCATGTGACACAAAAGACTGGAGTAATGATGCTGAAAAATGCAGCCTTGATTATGCTTTTTGATGCTTTTTTAAATGCAGCCTTGCTGAGCATAAGAGAGTTATTTAAAAAAATATTTGTAAAAAATCTTACCAATGCCCAAAACATTTGAGCAATAGTATCTTTTAAAGAAGTCCACTTTCAGAACGACAATTTACCGATAATGTACTCACCACCTTGTCATCCAAGATCTTCATGTCTTTCTTTCTTCAGTTGCAAAGAAAGTGTTTTTTGAGGAATTTTTTCAGCATTTTTCTCCATATAATGGACTGATATGATGTCCCGAGTTTGAAGTTCCAAAATGCAGTTTAAATGTAGCTTCAAACGATCCCAAATGCAGTTGTAAACAATCCCAGCTGAGAAAGAAGGGTCTTATCTAGCGAAACTATCGGTTAATAATACAATATATATACTTTTAATGTCAAACACTCGTCTTGTCTTGCTCTTTCCGAACTCTTTTTTTCCGGTTCATGTCAGTTAGGGTATGTTGAAAAACTCCCATCTCATGTTCTCCCTCAACTTCAAAATCGTCCTATATCGCTGTTTTACCTTTTTTGTTAAGGGTGTTTGATCTTCTTTGCATGTTCACTTTGCAAAGACTGTGTCGGTACTTCTGCAGCGATGTAGGATGATTTTGAAATTATTTTTGACGTTGAGGGAGAAAATACGATTGGAGTTTTTCGATATACCCTAACTGTCTTGAATGAGATTACACAGAGTTCAGCCAGAGCAAGACAAGACGAGCGTTAGAGATTAAAAAGTATATAAATCGTAAATCGTAAATATAAATCGTATTATTTTTATGAACATAACCGATCATTTTGCTAGATAAGACCCTTCTTCCCCGGCAGGGATTGTTTACAACTGCATCTGGGGTCGTTTGAAGCCACATTTAAACTGTATTTTGAAAGTTCAAACTCAGGGCACCATATCAGTCCATTATATGGAGAAAAATCCTGAAATGTTTTCCTCAAAAAACATATTTTTTTTACGACTGAAGAAAGAAACACAAACATCTTGGATGACAAGGGAGTGAGTACATTATCTGTAAATTGTTGTTCTGGAAGTGGACTTCTCCTTAAATGACTTTCTCAAAGAGGAAATAAAGAAGCTATTTATGTAACTGTAATAATACAAAAACCTGTATATTGTGGTAAGAGTTAATTTAGTACTCAAAATGACTACAAACAGCTACAGCTGTGGTGTGTTGCACAATAAGTTTAGTCTCAGTTTGTCTCGTGACAGGAACTTTCTCTGATCAATTTGTGTTTTATGACAGGGTGAGGAATTAGCAACAACTAAAAAATTCCCACCCTGTCATAACTGAGCACAGCCCTGCCTTATCTACCAGACATTGATGGGCGACTCAAACTGGACTTTGTGTTGTTGTTATTGTACAGGTACATTTCTGGTCACATTTGTTGAACCTAACACATTTTATTATATTTTAATGAGCATGAAAGAAAAGATAGCAAGGTGTGTGTCAAATAAATTTATCTGTGTACTTGATCTGAAAAAAAATAAGCACACAATTTCTAAGTTACAACAACTCAATTTTTGGGCACACAAAATGAAAACATAGCCATTAACCAAACCCAAAAATCTCCTTAATGATCTTCTCAGAAAGAAAAATGGTCAATAAATAAATAATGTTTTCATATTTCACAGCAATACAAGTAAGAATGAAGTTCATTACTTAGATAAACTACTGTCTAAAAGTTCAGGTCAAATTATTATTTTTTTAGTTTAAGACGGCATTTACATGATCAAAAACAGTAATAATGTAAAATATTTTTGCAATTCGAATTTTATTTCCAAAACTTTTTAAATATATTTTAAAATGTAAATTATTCTTGTGATGCAAAGCTGAATTTCCAGCATCATTACTTCAGTCTTAAGTGTCACATGATCCTTCAGAAATCATCCTAAGCAGTTGTGTCGATTCATATTTTTCTGGAAAACGTGATAAATTTCTTCAGGATTCACTGAACAGAAGGTTCAAAAGTAATGCATCTGTTTTCAAACAGAATTTTTTGGTAATAAATGTCTTTATTTATTTATTGACAATTGATCAAATTAATGCATCCTTGCTGAACATAAGTATTAATTTTAGTGCTGTAAATAAATAAATTAAAAAAAATGAAATAATTGTGATTAATCACAATTAATCCCATCTACATTAAAAAATTAATCCCAACATTAAAGATTTAAAATATTCTTTTATATTGCCATAGTTTCACATTTAATCTTTAAACAGCTCTTCATAGAAACATAAAGATAGTTTCTTTATAGAAGTATAGTATAGAAGTCTCTGTATAGAAGTATAGTTTTAATATTTGTTAAATATTTTTTATGACTGAATGTATCACTGATACCAATATTACTGATGTCTTTAGAAAATTGCTCTTTTTTTCCTAATATTTAACCATTGACTATAGCCATTCAACATTACAGTATAATTAAGAGCTATCAATTTTAAGAGAAATTTAAATTAGACTTTAAGAAATAACTTCTAATTTAAATGATCTTAAAACAATCTTCTGTTATTTACCTGTGACCTTCAGCAAGTAGGAAACATACAGAAATTGAATGAAGTTATCAAACACTAAATACCACATTTAATATAGACGAATGCTTAAAGCTACAAATGTTATTGATTTCCTCTTCTTTTGTTCTTTGATTAACAGACATAACAGCAGCTGGATTATTAGGTTATTTGGCTGCTATCACTTTAAGAGCTGCCGCTGCTGAACGTGCTGAAGCAGCAGTTGTGAGTGGGGTGGCCAAAAAAAAATAAATAAATAAAAAAAAAATTCTTACTGATCCCAAACTTCAAAATGACTGTGCAACTAAACATGTGTTGACTGTGACTCTCTTAGGTCAGTGTTATGCATGTCGTACCGCGAGTTTGGCCTCAGTCTGCGCCTCTTTCTTCTGACTCTCTTTCAGGTCAGACTCTGTATTCTTCAGTTTTCCTCTCACATCCTCTAGATCCCTCTCCAAACTTTGCTTCTGCAAACACACCTGAGAAAAAGACAAACAGCCAGCAGACGGATTAGAGCACGTGCCAAGAGAAAGAGCACGGATATTCATCATGCCGTGTCTGTGGTAAACTGAGTACGTGTCACTCATTTTCATGCAGGATGCCATATAGACCCATGTTATGGGAACTATGGCAAACAAATGATGTGATTTATTTATGGAATGTAAAATGCAAAACGTCTCTTTAACAACGTGTCTTGAAGTTTAACCAGATGATGTACAAACCATGCAACATTTACAGAACTAAATCCAAAGGCTTATTCATGTAAATAAGACATTCATGCAAAACACATTTGAAATGTTTATGCTCACTTCGTGTTTTTTTTCTCTCCATACAGAGTAAAAAATATGTGAAACATCCAAGTATGGCTATTAGCAGAGTTATAAAATCTGTAACTATCAAAACAGCACATTCCATGACCTCAATTCAGGTCACTGTATCAGTTTTGTGTCCCATCACCATAGAAACAGAGACATGTTTGCGTCACGTGTCTCTTATATTAACACAGTATCTTATCAGCAGTATAAAAGAATGACTAATTCTACACAAGTAACAAACAGGGCTCAAACAAGATTTTTTTCTTTAATTTCTGAATGGTACAACTGTTTTTTTTAACTTTATGAAATATGAGTCAACTGTATATGTAGAGAGTGATATATTACTTCAAACAAATATACACACGCACACACACCCCTGGGTCATCTCCATATCTTCTTCCTGTACTCAAGTCTCTGGAGAATTAACATGCTATGAGTTTTAGACATACATCACACTGAGATTACAACACTGACCTTCGCTCAAGAGTCCTCTGAGGAGGAAAAACAGAAAGAGAAAAAAGGAATAGAACTGTGTGAGAAAACATGAGCAGTGGGAGCATGAGAGAAAGAGAGAGAGGTGACATTAGTGCATTGACCGGCGGACACCCGTACTGGAGCTCCCGTGAGACAAAGACAGAGAGACAGGGAGAATAAAGAGCGACAGAGGACAAGGACAGATAGCAGAAGCTACAGTTAAATCTAGATTTCTGGAATGATCTAGTTTCTGCAAATTACAAGCAAATGGTAGCTGACTGAACTGAAGCTATTTAAGGAAATATGAGAAGTGAGTAGAGACAAGTAGGTCTTGTCTAAACACTCATCGTTACATTGCTCTACATGTTCTAGTTGGGTAGAAGAGCACTGCTATGTGATTTCTAGAGCCCAACGTACAGTATATGTACACTAGGATATGTGTACACTGCGTGTGACGTTAATTTTATAATCAGCCTAGTGCACATTTTCTATACATGGAAAGTCAAACTTTTCTATTTGAGAAGTTGTGTATAGGTGAGGTAAAAGAGGAAAGCAGGTAGTGGACCAAAGCACTGTGAGGCAACAGGGGAACTCAAAATTTTAGTTTTTAATTATATTTTGGGAGAAGGGGGGTTGACAACCTCTGGCTTCCTATTAAACATTGTATACATTTTAAAATCTTGCTAATAACTTATAAAGCCCTGAATGGTTTAGCTACTCAGCACTTATCGCATTATAGTCCTTCACGTCCACTGCGTTCTCAAAACCCTGTCCATTTGATAATACTAGATGAGCCCCAAAGACAGATCCCCAACAAAGAACTTGTCACCTAGAATACCATCAGCACAAGATCACGCAAACCAGACGAGTCCTCTGCACAATCAGACTTTGTTGCAGCCTGGAACTAAATGGCTGGTTTCTTCTGGCCCAAGGAGAATGATAGAGTTTTGGTTCCTGCGACACATTATTTTCCTGCTTAATATTGTAAAGCTGCTTTGAAACAATCTGTATTGTAAAAAGCACTATATAAATAACGATGATTTGACATCACTGACAAAGTTCAGTGTTTTAACCTGTGAAAAGCCGTCAGTAAAACATAATGATACATTTACCTCATGAAAACTATATAATGTCTGTAACTCGATAGCCTGCAAACCCATTTCCGCCACTGAATAAACATTTTAAAAAGGTAATTGTGACTTTTTATTTCACAATTCGGACTTTTTTATATGTCGGTTGCAAGTTTACATCTTTTCTCAGAATTGCAAGTTTTTAATCACGCAACTGAAAGAAAAAAGTCAGAATTGTTTTTTCTCAGAATTGCATGATAAAAACGTGCAATTCTGACTTTCCTCAGAATACTAAGATAAACTCACAATTGCAAAATATAAACTCATGATTGTGAGAAATAAGGTAAAAATGGCAAAGTTGATTTTCTTTTCCTCAGGATTGTGAGATATAAACTTGCAATTATCCAGTCCAGTCCTGATGGAAAAAAAGAATGATATTTTCTCAGAATTGTTTAGATCTCATAATTCTGACTAAATTGTGTGTTCTAAAGTCAGCTAAAAGTCTAACTTTTTTTTATCAAAATTGCGAGTTTATACTTTCTAACTCGCAATTGCATGTTTATCATGCAATTCTGAGCAAAAAGTCTGAATTGCCTGGTTATGTGTCGCATATCTCACAATTCTAAAAAAAAAAAACAAAAAAAACATTACCTTTTATTTTTATTCAGTGGTGGAAATGGGCTTCTATATGATATTCAGCTAGGAAAAAACACTCTAGAAAAAAGCATTCTGATAAATATATGCAGTATATTACATATTCTTTATATCTTCACTTGTTAGTGATGTCTCATTTATGGGATTTCAATAAATTTATCATGAATTTCTTTTATGACAACTACTGTTTAAATGTTTATATTTTAACAAATTGGAGTAGAAACACAATTATATATATATAAAAAAAAGTTTATATAAAAACTGCCTTGCACCGTGTCTTCACTGGTCACAAGCAGTGTGATGCAATTAAAAGACCATAAAACTTATGCTAAGTATTTGCTTCAAAACTCAGTGTTTCCCATACATTGATTTATTTGTGGCAGCCAGCCACAATATTAAAACTGACCGCCACAAATAAATTTCCCAAAAGGGTTTGACTTGAATAAACATGAGTACTGCACATTTCAAAGTCAAAGCGCAATGCAGGTTTTTTAATCAAATGTATCTTTAAAGAAAACCTGCTGTCAGAAAAGCTTCAATGTCATTTTCATTTAATCTTTCCTATAATGCCTGATAAAGTAGTGTTTGTGAACACAGCGTTGTTTTGTGTACAGTCGTTACTGGGGAAACAGCTATTTCTGCCGCTCTAAAAGCGCCCCCTGCTGGCAGGGAATGAATATGCATTGTAAATCAGCCCGTCTGCTTTACATATATATATTTATTTATTCACAGGGTGATTGCTAAAGCACTGTGTTAAAAGGTGAAAGTGAACTGATGTTAGGACTTTGCTTTGGTTTTCTACTAGCCTAGGTGCTTGCCTAGATATGTGCAGCACCTCTCTTTAAAGTAAGTGAAATTTTTGGCTGTTTTTTGATTGCCTGGGCAAACACAAAGTAATAGCACAACTTCTAAATAACTTTAACTCACTACATAGCTACTTTAGTTAAATAAAGGTTGAGCAATTACACTATTCTAGTCCATTTAACAGGGTTGCTACATCTAGTTACTCAGCCCTGGTACCTTGTCGTGCTGAGCCTGCAGCGTGTTGTGAAGTGTTCTGGCCTGCTGGATCTCCTGGTTGAGTCTGTTGCTCTCCTGCTGATGTTGTCTCTCCAGAGCCTGTCTCTCTCTCTGCAGCTCCAACAGCTCCTACAACACACAAATCATGACCATCTCCAGTCACTTTAGAACTTCAAGGCACAATTTTCTCTACATCTGCACTGAAATAACATACATTGTATAAATAGCTATTATTAAGGAAACAAAACAATCAATTCCAAGAGAGGAAGCTCACAACTCAGAGCTAAAAATACAACAGCAATGACGCTGTATGGTTAGCAGCAGGGCAGTGCAGGAAACAGTGAATCACAAGAGTGTCTATGTTCTCCGTCTTACCCTCTGATGTTCTCGCTCCATGTCTTTCCTGCGCTGCTCTGCATTGCAGCGGCTGGTTTCAGCATTCTGCCTTTGACACTTCAGCTCCTCTTGAAGGTGCTTGACCTTCTGCTCAGAAGTTTGGGCCTACACACACAGGTGTAATTACATGTTTTAAACATTTAATGCATAGTACAGACAATTATTATTATTATGTATTTAAAAAAAATAATAAAATAAATTACCCGGTCAGTCTCTTGTGTGATGCGGGTCTGTGCACGGGTCAGCTGGTCTTGTGTGCGCATCAGGCTCTGTTCTTTGGTGCTGATCTCTTTGTTAGCCTGAGCCAGGCGAGACTCCACGTCCCTCAAGCGCTCAGACTCCAGCTGTGCCTCACGCTGTAGATCTGATACACGCCCACGCAGCTCTGAGAGAGACAGACGGTCACTAAATTATTTATACTATCATTCTGACTGATATTTTTGGCACTTTTGAAATAAGTGTTTGATGTACCATGTACCAAATGCTTACATTCACAGCACAAACTATCACTTCAATCCACCAAGAACATTTATGAAAAGCTATTAATATTCATGAAATTTCTGAATGACATCACAATCTAATTAACTGCCTAAAGAAATATATATTTTATATGTCTGTTTATATTAAGTTTATTAGAGTTAAATAACTCTATAAAACACAGTTTGAATTTTACTATATACTGTATTTCATTAATTGAAATAAAAACTTTAACTAAAATAAAATATATTTAAAAAGCATTACTTTTATTTCAGCTCGCTGCCAAGGCTTAATCTCATTTCATTTAGTTTAACCTGATATACTAAAATACTAAAATTCAATTAAATTAATATTATTATATAGACATTAAAAATAAAAAATAAAGACAAAAACATAACAGATTTACTTTAAAAACAACACAATACAGAAAACACATTTTTAAAAAAAACCAATTAAAAGTAACTCAGTAGTACTAAAATAACACTTGGTCATATCTCACCTAAAAATGACAAGGAAATATTTTTTAATAAAATATACCCGTGTATATTTTGAATTAAACAATAATTAAAAAGTATTTTAAAAAATAGTTTTTAAAATAGTCACATTATTTTCAGAGAAATTCCTTTCCTCTCAAATTCTCATTACTTACAATAAAAAAATGATCATAGTTTTCCTTGATAAAATATTCCCTAAAAAAAAAGAATGTATAATTTGTAATTTGGTTGATTTTGCTACCAATAGCCTGTTTAATTTTAAATGCCACAGAGATTAATGAAATAGTACAGTAAACGTTTTCGGTGCAAAGACCTTGGCTTAGAATAGATAAGAAATGAGATGTTTCAAAAGTGTTGGAAATGACCATTTATAACCGTTCTGAACCACCTGCCAGAGTGACAGTTTATTACAGCCTTTCTTGAGGAACTTACATTCCAGAAAAGTTTACATTCCGGATCCAGAGGCCATTGGAAGGGAAGAGTTTACTGGGAAGAATCAGTGATAGTGTGGTGCAGAGCTGCAGAGAGCTGTCAGTGTCAGCTGTCTATGGAGATGACCAACCCTGATGACCTCACTGATGACTCACCAGCACAAAGAGACAAAACAAAGGAGAACATTCATACCATGCACACGCACACACACACACACACACACTCACACAGAGTAATACTGATCTCTCTCGCTCTCAACATACACACACCCTCTCACTACACCACAAATGTGCCCCATTCTGGCAATAGATAAGACCAGCATGTGTCAGTGTGTACAATTCCCTCCTCTCATTTTATTCATTTTACACTGCAACAATGGTCAGTACTATAAATCCTCAAGGCTCTGCAAACTGCACAATGCTTTTTATCAGTCTATCAATTTACATAATGGAAGATAAGAACAACAACACTGAATGCTGACAATTTATGTTTCGATTACATTTTTCAAAAGTACTATAGAGATCTCAATCTTATCGACTGTATGTGATGATGTTTTGATGCTTGATAACATTTTAGAACAGAGACTTAGTGTGAAAAGGAAGAAATACATATTTTATACTACAGTTCAAATGTTTGGGTAAGGTTGTTTTTTTTTTAGTAAGGAATTAATATTTTTATTATTTTTATTAAGCAAAGATGCATTAAATTGATTAAAAGAAACAGTAAAGACAATATGAAAAGATTTAAACGGACTGTAATAATATTTCATAAAATGCTGCTGCATTTTACTGTTTTTGATCAAATGCATCCTTGGTAAACATAAGCGACTTCTTTCAAATAAATTTGAACATCCTTTTATATATGAAAATGTATTTAATATAATTTCATATAATTTTTAACAATTTTCAAAAATCGGTTTTTTTCACTGTGCATTCTAATTAATCTCAGTCCAACTGCAGCGGGGGTTTTTTGATTAAGTAAACATATCTAAAAAATAAAAAAAATAAAGCTAACCTATACAACAAAACACAAAACCATGATAACAAACAAACAACTCTCAAATACTGTTCATCGCCTTAGAATTATAAGAATTATATCATCTTAAATTCTAAATTGTTGACAACTTATTTACATTATGTGATGTATATTTCGTAAGCTGTGTACATTTTGGGCCTTTTTTTTGTTTTCAGAAAACAAAAATGTTTTTATCTATAAAACTATAAAACTATGGAACGCAAAAACTTTGAAGCTCAATATCTCAAAATGCAGCTCAGAATGCAGATGGAACCTTATAATTTTAAAAATGACTGACAAGTTTATGATCACCGAATATGTTTTTTCTGAGGTAAATATGAAGCTATGTGACAGTTTACAAGCTGTTATTGACGTCTTTCTGCAGCTGAAAAACTGATTGAGCGACTGCATGAGACAGAATACAGACTTCAGCAAGTTGTACACTTTCTTTTAACAAACCGTCACATGTTTATTTTGTGCTGTAACTGGTATTAAAAAGGAGATGATCAGCTCACGTCTACAGTGCTACAGCGATCAGTCACTCCACATTAAACAGTGCCAAAACGGCATTTATTGTTTAGATACTGTAGACATTGTTTCATATCAAAAGTAACAAAGCACAAAGCTTATTGAGATTTATAGGATGTAAGGTGTGCTACAATGTTCAGTCCATTAGTTCATTAACTGAAAACAGTCTAGACTAACATATACATTTATATATACACACACACATACATATATATATATATATATATATATATATATATATATATATATATATATATATGTGTGTGTGTGTATATATGTCAACTTTTTATTTTTTTGGTCATATATATATATATATATTTATATATTTATATCATATATATATATATATATATATATATATATATATATATATATATATATATATATATATATATATATATATTTCTGCATAAATATGACCAAAAAATTAAAAATTGACAGGAAATTCTAGACCACAGTAACCCTCCCCAGAACTGGTAGACCAAAAAAAGAACACCCCAACGCAAGATGTATAACAGTTTTAGAGGTTGCAAAGAACCCCAGGATAACTTCTAAGCAACTAAAGCCTTTCTCGCATTGGTTAATGCTGACGTTCATGGGTCCATCATCAGGAGAACGAGGAACACCCATGGTGTGTCTGGCAGGGTTGCAAGGAGAAAGCCACAACTCTCCAAAAAACACTGTTGCCTGTCTGCAGTTTGATAAAGATTATGTGGACAAGTCAGAATTTTTGGTTTAAATAAAAAGAAAAACACTGCATTCCAGCATAAGAACCACCTTATCCCATCTATGAAACATGGTGGTGGTAGTACCATGGTTTGGGCCTGTTTTGCTGCATCTGGGCCAGGACAACGTGCCATCATTGATGGAACAATAAATTCTGAATTATACCAGCAAATTCTAAAGGAAAATGTCAGGACATTTGTCCATGAACTAAAATCTAAAAAGAAAGTGGGTCATGCAGCAAGACAATGATCCCAAGCGCACAAGTCATTCTACCAAAAAATGGTTAAACAAGAACAAAGGTAATGTTTTGGAACGGCCAAGTCAAAGTCCGGACCTTAATCCAATTAAAATGTTGTGGAAGGACCTGAAGCAAGCAGTGCATAGGAGGAAACCCACCAAATCACAGGGTTTGAGTGTTTCTGTACTAAAGAATGGGCTAAAATTAAAAGTCGTTGTACAGGACTAATCAGCAGTTACAAAAAAAAAAAACTTCAAAAAGGGGTCACAACAGATACTAAAAGCAAAGAATCACATACTTTTGCAGCTCGCAAATATTTAACACTGGATTATTTTTCTCAATAACTAAATGACAAAGTATATATATATTTTTTCTTCTTGTTTGATTGGATTCTCTTTGTAAACTTTAAGGACTGTTTTTTAAATTCTATGGGTTAGATTCTGTAGATGGCTTAGTTTTGTGCCTCCTGTACTGGGATATTATTATTGGAAACTACTATTATTATTGGAAAGACTACTTCACTCACTAATAATCAGAATGCTTATGTAAACACACCTGACATTCAATGAATAAACATGACACTCTCCCTCTGTAAATGGGCAAACAGAGGTGCACAAAATAAACAAAACTACACTTCATTTCCTTAAACTACCCTAACCTTAAACACACACATTCTTAAGGCAAACGTAGGTATGCATCCAATTTATTAGCTTCACAGTCTAAAGCCACGACTGCTGTAAAAATCTCCACCCTCCTAAAACATGCAAATACTACTCAAATCTGCTCATGCCACTGACGAGGTTGATCTCATTGGCTGCCATGCCAACACATTGTAAACAGTGACTTTGGACTGGTTTTATGTATGATTATTACAGAACAGACAAGCAAATGTCCTGGATTCAAACAACCCAGGATAAGAGATGTAACTCAGTCTGTGCTTTAGTATTTAATCAATAAAGAGTGTTGTTAAAGCCTCTGGGCTGGATATAAAAAGGTTCCTGGTTTCATTTTACTCAGCGATGCCTGAAAAACTGATTTAAATTCAGCTTTTCAGAGCAAAACTTTTGAAACCCCAATAGTGTGTGGAAAAGCTCACCATCGATCTCATTCCTCAAGGCTTCCTCCATTCCTGAGTCACTGTTCTTGTTTATGACATCACTGGATGAAACTGTGGAAGCTGGTCGTCCTTTGGGAGTGGACCACAAATCCTCACGTTCCCATGGAAACACAGCGGAGGGGGTGGACGGCTCCGATTGGCGGACGTGTCGCCGAATGGGTGGGGATTTATGAGGTTGCTGTGGAAACGGGGAGGAAGCCACGCCCGCTGAGGGCTTGGGGACGTCTCCAAACTGCAGCTGCTGCTACAACGGACAGAACACAGACAAATGAGTCAGGAAGTACATTCATAAACGTCATAAGAGGTTGCTTTTAAAAGTATACATGACTTACTCTGGCATGCTGTGCTTTGGATTCACTCTCTGCTCTGAAACCACCTGCAGAGTTTTAACAACAGCAAAAGAATAATGACGAATAGAGATTTCTAGATGCACAGAAGCATACAAACATGCACTCAAAGTTGAAATCAGTGAGAGACAATGCAATCAGTCCTTAGGGACCTTCGGAAAAACAAACACTCTTTCCCCTACTTAATCAGGGGATACATTTTGCAATCTTTGAAATAGAGCCAGAGACAGAGAAGTGAGAAAAACAAATGGACTGAGCGTGTGGGATGCTACCGTTGTTGTCCCAGGGAGAGCTCATGTTCCAACAAGGTGTGGAAAACAACACTGATTCCCCAGAGCCATTTCCCTTCTGCAGCTTTTCCAGCTCCGCCTCAAGCCTACATGCAGAGAAGAAAAAAGAGATGCTACAGAAATCACTAAAGCACCTCAGGGCTGACTTTTGTTATTTACCTCATGATATAGTCCCCATTATGAGGGCCACACCGGTGTTCTTTTACTATCAGTGTTTAGCATACATTGATTTATTTGTGCCGGCCTGCCTCAAAATCAAACCTGACCGCCACAGATAGATTTTCCAAAAGGCTTTGACTTCCTTGAATAAACATGAGCACTGCATGTTTTAAAGTCAAAATGTGGCACAGTTTTTAAATGAACGCATTTTTGAAGGGAACCGACTGTCTTTACAAAGTTTCGATGTTATTTTCATTTCATCTTTCATATAATCCCTGATAAACTAGCATTTATAAGAGCAGGGCAGCGGCTATTTCTGCCGCTGCAAAAGCGCCTCCTGCTGGCAGAGAATTAACTTGCATTTTCAATCAGCCCTCTACTGTTTTCACCACACAGAGTGCAAGTCTGTGGGAAACACTGACTATTACATGTATAGCATTATAGTATTCATTAATATTTTGAATTAGCTTTTATTTTTTTTATTTTCAGATCTTATTCTTATTTTAACAAATTTTAGGTTAAGCAAAT
This sequence comes from Labeo rohita, assembly GCF_022985175.1. NCBI lineage: Eukaryota > Metazoa > Chordata > Actinopteri > Cypriniformes > Cyprinidae > Labeo > Labeo rohita. The sequence continues at coordinate 21,986,156 of NC_066882.1, read as the reverse complement.
ATATGTTTTTTATCTTTATTAGGTTAGTTTTTTTTATTTGTTTACTTTCAATTAAGTTTTAATTTTACTTTCTTTTCGTTGCACTTTTAGTACTTCAACTTAAATATTTTATTTAATTCAGTTCAAGACAATATTTTTTATTTTCTGAAAAAAATCTGATTTTTTAGGCTTTCATCTATTTTGGTCTCATTACAATAAAAAAGCTATTTTATTTGTTTTAGTTAATGATTCTAACTGCTAAGAAACAGTATTAGGTTTAAAGGCACAATATGTACATTTTCACCACTAGAGGGCGCATATTTAAAACAAGCAAAGAAACTAAGGTGTAGTTTGATGACACCATGACTGAGTGTGGAATCATGGAAGTTGTCCATGGATGGGCTAATGTATTAAAGACTTATTAAGGTCACTGTAGCATGAAGCAGGGTGGGGCTGAAAGTTGTGGAAGCAAAACGAGGATGCTGGAACGACTGCTAATGAAGGAAGAGCATGATAAACGCTAAAAAGCTAAAAAAAAATGCCACATAAAAAGTACAATTCTTTTTTATTTTTGGGTGTAGTATTTCTTTAAAAGATGTTCATATTGGCAGTGATGTGCAGTAACAAAGCAACCAGAAGTCATTCATTTTTAATAAGAGTGGGTGATGAGGTAAACCAAACACCAGAGACCCTTGGCTATGCAACACAATATAGGCAAGTTAAATTTTATGCAAACACACAGCAACAACCAATGAAAGTGCATGATGTGACTGTCACGTGATCCACTTATTAATACAGTTAGATACTGCAGAAAAATGGAGTATGCTTGACTGATTTACACAGTAGTGTGCGATATTCCCATTTCTATTGCAATAGCAACTTCTCTGATTGGTGGATCTCTTTTTAGGATAGTGGGTTTGAATTTAGGATGAACAGATCAAAACAAGGTCATATTAAGCCACAAAAATTCTATTTAAATATGAATCCTGCATGTTCTGCGAATGAATGACGCAAACACGTAGCTTTGTTTACTACACACACACTGAAGCACATGATGCTCGTGGTGTTTTCAGCCTCTGCTGCCTCAATATATAAATACATGAACACATAAACATAAGTTTTGGCACTTTTCTGAGAGTCACTTCATGATATTTTATCATTTCTTGTGAGAAAAAACAAATGTCATATCATATCACTTGTTTATTTGTTTATCTGTGTCTTGTCACTTGTGATCCTGTCTATGCACTGGAAGCTTCTGTCACCAAGACAAATTCATTGTGTGTGTAAGCACACTTGGCAATAAAGTTCTTTCTGATTCTTTCCGATTCTGATATGCAAACATAAACTTAAAGGTCTTCACAGCAACCCGTCAAAATAAAAGTTTGGTTTACCTTGAAGAAATTGTGACAGAAATATATTACTTCATGTAATGATAGTACTACTACTAATAATAATAATACAATTATTATTAAAGCAATTTATAAATTGCCATTTATATAGAATATCTATCAGAATTCAATTAGTTACCAGAATTTATTTACCAGGAAAATTTAAATACACTACACAATATTTATGAATAAGCAAATGAAATAAAATAAAATAATAATACTGTTTTTTTTTTTTGGTTTTTTTTTAATAGAATCAATTATTTATTATTACAATTTAATTAAACCATTAAAATGGAATGCAAGAAAAATAATGGAAAACACAGAATTTGGTCAAAATAAAATTCAATTAGAGGGGAAAAAAATACACATTTCATAGGGCCTTAAAAATGTAGTTTTTGTTAAACTTTTAATAAATTGCTGTTTAGTTTAATGATTTCAATTAATTACACATGCTTTTTGATTAATATTGCTTAATTTAACCATTAAAACAAGTCTAGAAAATTAAAATGAAAAAAGGGGAAAACAAACAAACAAACAAACAGAACTCAGAAAAACACACACAAAAAAAAAATTGGGGTGAAAAAATGTCAAAATTTGAGAAAAAAATAAAACAGATTTTATAGGGACCTAGGTCTGAAACAAGATAAGGGCGAGTAACTGATAACAGACCTTAATGCTCTGATGGCAGAACTTGACTAGTAATTGACAACACTTATTTTGGGGTCCGCAAACAATTTCAAACATCAAAAATGTTTGCGCAACCCTAAATTGGAACATTCCTTCATTTTTAAATACAGACAAATAAATACAGTAGCGATATAAAGATCAAAGTAAGAATAAAATGACATTTCAACTGCCAATCATTGTCACATGATTTGGTTCAGTTTGGTGTGTAAACAGACAGGAAGATTTGCATGTGCATGTCTCACCGTTTGATCTCTTGCGTGAGGTTTTGTGTCAGCTTTTTGGCAGATTCGAGTTGTCCCTCCAGCGAGTGCACCTGACCTGTTTTGACCTGCAGGTCGTGAGACAGACGCTCTCTGGCCCGCACCTCCACCTGCGCGGCCTCACGCAGTCCTCCCAGCTCCCTCTGAACCGCGGCCAGCTCCACACGCACCTCCTCATGCTGACAGAGAGAGGAAGATAGTACATAACACATCCCGCACCGTTTGTGCTACAGCTGTGCTAGAACTCTTAGCCAACTTTCCATTCAGTGTCCTTCCAGGCAGCTTTTCTGCATAGCTTGAGTGCCTTTGTTAACCCCATGAAGCCTACTGTATCATATTTGATACATGAATTTCTAAAGCCTCTAAATTCTGCTGAGAATAAATCTGTTGCACAACATGCACTCTGTTGTTGGACTGACAGATACGAGGTTAAAATTCATCCATCATAACTCACCTTCTGCTTCTGTTTGTGCAAAGCCGCTTCCGAGTTGTCCAGCTGCAGTTGCCTCTGCTGTTTTTCCTTGTTCAGTTTCTCATTCTGAGCCTGAAGCTGCTGAACCTTCTGTAGGACGTGACCCGTCAGACCCACGGTCCAGTCGTCTCCGGCCCAGCTCATCGCCGCAGATGCTTACAGACTGATGCTTCAGAAAGCTGGGCTGCTCATCTTCCAGTGCTGAGAGCGAAGAGATACAGAAAAATCTGGAAATATTGTTCACGAGGATCTGGTGTGCAGCCTCAGGGGAAGACACTCTCAGCTGTCTGTACTTGTTTCAGACCAGAAATATCAGTTCACATACTTTTGATATTCACTTATGACAAGGGAAAACGAATCATTGCGCCCGAATTTTTATATAAAGGAAAACCACAGCGATGGTGAGGGTGTGTGTGTTTATCAGAGTGTTCATGGAAACACTCTTATGGGACTTCTGCTGCCAAAACACCACAAGTTAAATCAAAAACAGAAGAATCTGTCATTGCTTACTTATCCTTGTGTCATTCCAAACCTGTATGACATGTTATTTTCTACGTAACACAAAAGGAAATACTGACAATTGTACTGGCTGGTTTTATTCATACAATCACAAAGAACAGGGACTAGTCCGATTTGTGCATGAATCATTCAAACTGCCTTTTGTAAAACAGATCAATAAATTCAATGAATTTATTGGACTGAAAAGAACAATTAGTTTGCAGAATGAACTCACAAAGTTCAGCTAAAGCAGATGTCAAGATTTTTTTGTGCATGAGTTATTTCAGTTGGTTTTGTGCACAACATTTTCATAAGGCATCAGAAGATTCGGATGCAAAAAAAGTCATATGCACCAATTTTATAATACTTACTTGGTACCAGTCAAAAGTTTTTGAACAGTAAGATTTTTAATGTTTTTAAAGAAGCCTTTTCTGCTCACCTAGCCTGCATTTGTTTGATCCAAAGTACAGCGAAAAAAAAAAAAAAAAAAAAAAAAAAAAAAAAAAAAAAAAAATGAAAATTTGAAATATTTTTACTATTTAAAATAACTGTTTTCTATTTGAATATATATTTTAAAAAGTAATTTATAAATTACATTTAAAAAGTAATTTCCTGTGATTTCAAAGCTGAATTATTATTATTATTATTATTATTATTTTATTATTATTACTACTATGTTGACAAATTTTTTTTTCAGGTTTCTTTGATGAATAGAAAGTTTAGAAGAACGGCATTTATCAGAAATCAGAAGTCTTTTACAACATTATAAATTTCTTTATCACTTCTGATTAATTTAAAGCATCCTTAATAAAGTATTAATTTCTATAATTAACATAATTCTATAAATATAATTAATTTTTATTTTTAGATAAATGCTGATCTTTGGATCTCTCTACTGATCAAAGAAAAAAGAAAAATTTACTGTTTTAAATATTGATAATAATATTAATAGTAACAACAACAATAATAATAATAAATGTTTCTTAAAACAGCAAATCAGAATATTAGAATGATTTCTGAAGGATCATGTGACACTGAAGAATGGAGTAATGATGCTGAAAATTCAGCTTTGATCACAGGAATAAATTACATTTTAAAAAATATTCAAATAGAAAACAGTTAAAACGTATTTCACATTTTTACTGGTTTTGCTGTACTTTGGATCAAATAAATGCAGGCTTCATGAGCAGAAGAGACCTCTTTAAGAAAAAACATTAAAAATCTTACTGTTCAAAAACTTTTGACTGGTAGTCAAAACACACACACATATATATTTGTATTTTCAGAGCTTGACAGGTCAATTTCACTTTCATTATAGCTGTATATATGTTTCATACACACACTTTCATTTTCTGGGTGAACTATTCTTTGAAGGGAACTTACATAATTTCACTAAAGCAAGGGTTTGGACAGTCCCACGGTCACACACACACACATAGTGAAGTGTCTATTTACATTAACCCTCAACCTCCTGTGTTTGGTTTCTCTTCTCAGTCGCTAACAGTGAGAACTGGATTGCTCAAAGAAAAGAATGAGGAAAATCCGGCCCTTAAATCTCTATGAACTGTGAAACTGTGAAACTGTTAACATCCAAATCAGATCTCTCCACGCACCTTAATTTCCATTACAAAGCATAAAAGATGGTGCTTTTAAACACAGCTGACGCCAGGCTGCGTTAATAGCCACGCTGGCTACCGAGATGATTATACACGTTCAACAACAATCCTGCCTACGTTTACAGCATCCACTGTATATTTACGAAAATAAACCTTAGCGAAATTTATGAATCTTACTACGGCGAAGTCTAGGCTCATGCATATTAATTAAGCAGCCTTCGTGAATGAGGGCAGTGAAAAGACTCTAATTAATATTCATGAGATGTTCCTTCGCCATAGTAGGATCGGTACATTTGCTGGCGGGTTTTGAGCAAGCTAGAATCTGAAGACTTTCAGCAGATAAATAAAATAGTTTGTTTATTAAGAAAGACAACCACTGAGCAAAACACTGTCAGATAAAACCAAACGCTACAGTGAAATCAAACAATGTGGCATCACTTACCGGGACTTCTGATATGTTGATCTTTTTTAAAAACACAGCGATTCGTGAGGTGTTTAAACCCCGTCTACGTGGCTATTAATAAAATATATCCGATATGTATATCTGTCACACGTGAGGCGTTTGACCGTTTAAGGTTTAGTGATTGTCGTTATTTTTAACAGTCAAAACTGAGCGCACGCGGTCGCCGTATCTCGTGCCCCTCAGAAAACTGCCGAACTTGATTTGACGAGAGGCGTGCGTGGGGGTCCGTGACGTTCCTAAAGAGGCGGGGCCTTGAGAGGTAACGCGAAGTGCAGTGGCACCCGCAGGTCAATGACTAGAAGCTTTTTAATTTTTTTTCTAAATTTCGCTTAATATATATACATACATACATACATACAAATTACATATTAAAAAAATAATTTGCGTAAAATTAGTTAGTAAACAAAATATGTAAACACTTTATCTCAGGCTGTTTTACATTACATTATTTTACATTTACATTATTTGCAAATAAGGAAAAAAAACGTTGGACACTATCTTAAGTGTGGTTTCCAGATCTAAAAAGACAAATCATGGAGATTTGTAAAAATGCAAACACAAAATTAGGTTGGAAATTAGCTGGTTCCCAGCTAACAGGGAACTTTCTCACAACTTTGGCTGACGTTTGGGCAAGGCTTTCAAAGCAACGTTATACAACGTTAATTTCAAATTATATATGGTATTTAATAACGTTGTCAAGACGTTAGGACAAAAACGTTATTTATCCAACTTGAGACTTCCGGTTCATTAGCCGCTATAAGGAAATAACGAGAAGAATAACAATGTGCAGTAACTGTAAAACTGTTTGCACTACAAACCAGTGTGTTCATAATTAAGATAATACATTAAAATAATATGGTAAGACACACCAATTTGCAATATCAGGCAGAAAAACAAGCTGTTTTGTCAGCTAAAAATAGCTAGACGTCGACCGGAAGCCAGACCCATAAACTTTTAAAATGGTGACTCTTACTTCAAGTAAAAGGTGTTTATAAAATGTTTTTTCCAAAACAATATTTTTAACTTTACCATTTTCATAACTTATGAATGTTAGCAAAATGTTTCTGGAACATATTTTTGTTAGCCGGGTTAATAAGGAGTGAGAACCCTGAGTTTAATATACGTTTAGCTTCTCTGTATACACTATAGAGATCTGTCAATTATTTACGCAGAAACATAAATATGTATGCTACTATTTATGATTTAGCATGATATGATTTTGTGTGGATATTTTACTTTAGAAGTGTATTTAATGTTAATTTAATTTTATAATTACTGGCTTATTGTTAGGATTATATTTAAGTTAATTGATTCATTTGAATATTTCCTATCCACCTTCTTCTTACCGTAAATGCGGGTGCGACCATTTGTACATTTTATGGGTCTGGGTTCCGGTCTCATCCGCGACCAGCGATTTTTAGCTGACAAAACAGCTCTGATATTGCAAACTGGTGTGTCTTAGCATATTAGTTTAATGTATTGTCTTAATTATGAACACACTGGTTTGTAGTGCAAACAATTTTACTATTTTCTGCACATTGTTATTTTTCTCGTTATTTCCCAATAGCAGATAATAAACCGGAAGTCTCACCCATAGGCTTAAAGAATAAGGTGGATAGTGGGCATCATAAAAATTTTAGTATATAAAAATGTAAATATTAAATCAGTGTTATTTTGTAAAACTCTTCAAGGTGAAAACAAGCATAAAAAACCCTGCGGAAATTCAGTAGAGAAACAAGATGCACCTAGTACATCAGTCATGCATTATGTAACACTGGTCACTCTCACTCGTCTACACCAGCATAAACAGCATGTAATCAGATTATGTCCATCTCCATGGCCCTTGTTTCTGAGAAACGTGTAGGAGTGCATTGTAATCCGTGATCACACATATGCAGATTAAACCTCTGAAGTGCTGAATAGAGCGGAAACCATCCACGGCACCCACAGTCCTGTTCTCTCTGCCTCTTTCGGAGCTGATCAGTGGCAGACAGTTGGGTACAGATACACAATGATTAAGACAGCGTGTGCTTGTAGAAATGGTTATACAACTTCTTATAAGCACCTCTGAGTAACTGATGTCACCACCTGTTGGTGTCTAGCAGAACTTCAAGGAATAGTTCAAACAAAAATGAACATTTACTGAAAATGTATTAACCCTCAGGCCATCCAAGACGTAGATGAGTTTGTTTCTTCATCAGAACACATTTGGAAAAATTTAGCATCACTTGCCCACCAATGGTTTCTCTGCAGTGCATGGGTGCCGTCAGAATGAGAGTCCAAAGAGCTGATGAAAGCATCCTAATAATACACAAGTAATCCACATGAACTAACATCTAATGAAGTGAAAAGCTGTTGCAAACATATCCAACATTAGTCCACAAGTCCTTTATCCATAATATTGTTTTCTTCAGTGAAAATCTGTATGAATCAGGAGAAAAATATGCACTCATCAAGCACTGTTTACAATGAAAGCCAACACATATGACGGTGAATTTTAACTGAGAGAACTTTTTCACTGGAGAAATTATAATTATGGATTATGGACTACTATTTTGGCTAGAAGCGGCAGTGTAAAGTTCAAACATTGTAATGATGGATTTGTTTCTTATAAACATGCAGCTTTTCACTTCACAAATCATTAATTGATGGACTGAAGTTGTGTGGATTACTTGTGTATTATTGTGTTGTTTTTATCAGCTGTTTGGACTCTGATTTTGACAGCACCCATTCACTGCTGAGAATTCATTGGTGAACAAGTGATCTTAAATTTCTCCAAATCTGTTCAGATGAACAAACAAACTCAACTATGTCTTGGACGGCCTTAGGTTGAGTGAAAATTCAGTGCACACATGCACACATGTGCACGAGGAGATATTGTGCAATCAGCTCCTGCGGATGAGCAGACCACAACGTATGCAAGGTGAGTGTTCACAGAGCTAATCAGACAGCTAAATACCAGCTTGCATATTTATATAGGATTACATACACACACATTTACAGTGTCTAAAACAGCCAAGAAGAGCTGTCTCATCTGCAGTGCTTAGACTGGAAACCAAATCTTGGATTTTAATATTTTGGCGCTACATTACATCTTCGGGGACCAATTTGAAGACATTTGACATTAAAACAGGAATATAACTCACATTATTTGAAAGGTAATATCCTTTTTTTGCAACTTGAGTATACACTATATATATATATATATATATATGTGTGTGTGTATGTATGTATATACAGTTTGCATCCCAGATTGGCAGTAATGTACTCTAGAGCAAATACCGCTCTATTCTATTTGTACCCTTGTACTCAAGTGTGAATAATTATAAATTAACTATAACTGTAAATTGCATAGTAAAAGGATAAAAACTATCCAAACTATAGCAAAGACTCCCAGGGTGCAAATATTTGATATTATTTTGAAGAATTATAAAAAAAAAAAAGAAAGTGCAGACATTCAGCTGAAGTTGAGTACAGGAGCAGAACACAAAGAAAATTGTGGGGAAAAGTGTATATAGCCACATTCTGATATTATAGCACCTAATTTTTATTTTGCAAATGCTAAATTTTATTTAGCACTGCAACATGAACCTGGGAGCAAACATATAAACTATAAATAATGTGACAAATCAAAAAGGTAAAAAAAAAAAAAAAAAAAAAAAAAAAATCTGTTTTCCAAATAATAAATGCAGTAAAAACATAGACAAATTATTAATCCATAATATTAATAATAGTAATAATAGCAAAATAGTATTAAATCATTTTAAATATAATAATTTAGAATAATAAAATATTACATTAACAGTAATATTATCATATTATAAATTACATTTTCAAAAATTGTATATGTATATATATATATATATATATATATAGATAGATATATAGAAAGACAGACAACAAATAGACAGACAGACAGACAGATAGATAGATAGATAGATATCAGTTTGACTTGGCATTGGTGCACCAAATACAGTATGATGTAATTTATAGATGTTTAACAATGTCTCTGGCATAATGAAGTCTGCCGACCTGGTAATCACTTGCAACAAAAAGTGCTCAATGTTAAAACCTGAACTTCATAACTTAAATTTGAATGGTTGTTTTTCTCACAGATGTTTCCCTGGTCGGTAGTGTTTTCCCTGGAGCCAAAGGTTCCTGGCCAGCGCACTCCAGAGGAGCTGGTGACCAATACTTTGATGCTGGAGCTGGGTGCCATGGTGAAACGGACCGAGCGCATCCGGCTGGAGAAGGCAGCAGAGACTCGCAAACGCCGCAACTCGTCCTCCGCAGACTACAGCTGGCTTGCCGGCCCTCAGCCGCACGTCCCGTACGAGCTCACGCCGGGAGACGTGCTGGACCTGCAGGACCTCTGCGCCCAGATCCCACCTCAACAGTGCGGGCCGGTCATTGTCAGGTAGGCATCAGTGTTTTTTTTAGTATAATTGAGAAAATATTAGATTTTATTAATAGTTTAATTAGGTTTATCAGTTTAAATGTTAAAATTATTGTTTTTGCGATTTTTATTTTTTAATAAATATATCTTAATAGTTTTACCAATTTTTACCCTGCCAACTAGCTGAAATAAAATATATAAAATAAAATATTTAATGTTTTATTTTATTTCAATTGACATTTATTTTATTATCATTGAGATAATACACACTCTCAGAAAAGTTTTTAGCAATAGTTTGAATTATTTATTATATATAATACACATTATTAATATAATGTTGGCGCCAATAGCCTCGTCGGCACCGCACAGACATATAGCGCCGTTGTGCTTTAGGGGTCCCAAGTTCGAGTTCCGGCTCACAGATCTTTCCCGCTCCCGCTCCCCTTTCTCTCTCCCACCTCTTTTTCTGTCAACTAACTGTCCTATCCTACCCTAATAAAGGCAAAAACTACCAAAAATAATTCTTAAAAAAATATTATAGTTATTTAAATGTTCCTTTCCTTTAAAATTCAGTTAAAGCTTGTCATTTTTTATGCATTGCATTGCATTTCATTTTTTTTTTCTATGAATTTTTGGTTAATTTTTTAAGATTTTACTTTTATTTTAGTATATCTTTAAATTGAATAAAATGGGATGTCTTTGCAACTAGTTGAAATAAAATAAGATTTAGTTATTTAGTAAAAATATTTAATTTCAGGTAACGATTTTTTTAGCATAATGAAGATACTATTTTAGTTTTTATTACTACACTGAAAAAATTAGAAGGGTTATAAATTAGATATTAGTAGAAACATTTTTTCACTCAGAAATTGCCAGTAAATTACAAAGAAACTGCAAATAACACATTGAATTAAAATTTTGAAGTAGAAAGACCAGAGTATTTTCTTGTTGTACAGTGTAGTTTGAGTTTTTATTTTAATATTTTTCTTTTTCATTTTAATTTTAGTTAGCCATTTGTATTAGTTTACAAAAAGCTTCCATTAGTTAATGTATGAATATAATAACCCTAGTAGGTACTGACTAATAAAATGTGCAGTGACAGTCACGCAATACCTCTTACACGATTTTGATATTTGTTGTTTGTTTGAAAGGTTCAGGAAACTAGTGTCGGAGTTTGAGCCGGAGGTGCACGAGGTTCCCAAACTTTTCCGGAGCGTCCTAAAAAACTGCCTGGATGAGCTTCAGGGAGACGCAGAGCTCGAGAATAGGGTGAACCGCTGGGAAAAACAGCGCAGCAAGAGCCTCTCCTTCGTCACGTTCCGATCCAAGTTCCGCACCCTGAACCGTGGGAAGGGAAGCTTTGGCGGTTCCCGCAACAACCTGCAAGAGGAAAACACATGGTCTGATGAAGACGAGGAAGTAGCCGAAGAGGTGACAACCGCCATGCGCACCAGGAAAGGACGGAGCCTCAGCATGCCAGAGATCACCCCTCTTGAGCAGGCAGCCCAGAGCTGAATGAGAAGACGAGATGAAGAAAGACAGAAGAACGATTTGAAAAGCTTGAAGGAAACAGCCTTCAAGGAAAATCGGTGACGGAAAAGGAAGAAAAAAGTAGGAGGCAGAGAACAAGAAAAGAGGACATCCTGAAAGACTAAAGCTTATGCTTTCAGATTATAAGACAAACACTGTTAACTTGTTAATCGAACCAAAGAACACTGGTATAGGCATATGTAAGACGCCTATTGCCTAGTCATATTTTATTTTTTTTTTACCTCGTAATGTGCTTAAATATTTTGAATATTTGGATGTAAATATAAATGTAAATATTTGGCATAAATGTGTATATTTTCACTGTGAGGGTGAAGCTCACAAAACCTGTAAAGAGTATGTCCAGGTCATATTTCTGGAAAATAAAAAAGGGGGAATTTATAAAATAAGGGAATCAAAAAAAAAAATAAAAAAATAAATAAATAAATAATATTTTATTGCAAATACACAATCAGTTAATTGTACACTATTTTAAGTAATAATATCCAGTATTTTTTGACCATTTCACCATACAAATAAAAAAAAAATATTATAATAAAGCCCTCAAAACCCTACGGGATAATTAAACCAATGTTAATTTGTATGAAATACACTACCAGTCACCAGTTTTGGACAGTACGTTTTTTTTTAAAGTCAGTAAACAGTAAATTTTTGAATTATTTTTACTATTTAAAATAACTTTTTTATTTGAATATATTTTAAAATGTAATTTACTCCTGTGATCAAAACTGAATTTTCAGCATCATTACTCCAGTCACATGATGCTGATCAATCTAACATACTGATTTGCTATTGAAGAAACATTTATTATTATTATTATTATTATTATTATTATTGTTATTATTATCAGTATTTAAAACAGATTAACAGAAAGATCCAAAGATCAGCATTTATCTGAAATAAAAGCTTTTGTAATGTTATACACTATACCATTCAAAAGCTTGGAGTCAATATCATTTTTTTTTTCTATAAAAAAATTATATTAATTTTCTATATTATAGAAATTAATACTTTTATTAGTAAGGAAGCTTTAAATTGATCAAAAGTGATGATAAAGACATTTATAATATTACAACAGATTTCTATTTCATATAAATGCTGTTCTTTTGAGCTTTCTATTCAAAGAAACCTGAAATAATTCTATTGAGCTGTTTTCAACATAATAATAATAATATTTTTTGAGCAGCAAATCAGAATATTAGAATGATTTCTGAAGGCTGATGTGACTGGAGTAATGATGCTAAAAATTCATCTTTGAAATCACATGAATAAATTACATTCTAAAATATATTCAAACAGACCTGGACATATTCTCGCCCAAAAATCTTGAAACCTACAGCGATAAAAGCAACATTAGCCATAATCAGTTTCTCAGATGTTTTAATATGTACTGTTTGTCCTTACATTACAACAGTGTTCAGTTCATACAAGAGATGCAGAACATTCAGCTAAAAAAAGCCTGAAAACAGGAGTCTTCATAAAAAGTGCTCATTAAATAATACACTGTACATCGTTCATGAGTTTGCTTTAAGATTGTGTGGCGTGTGTGGGAAAGATTTAAAGAAAGTCTGTGATTTACCAATTTAGAGAGTTTGACCTTGAAAACGCAGCTTCTGAGTGAATCTCTACCAGCTCCCACTCCAGTTTCAGTATTCACAGCATCACAGCATGAAAGAGCTGACCTTCAGTTCATTGTGGAGGAGGCCAATATGTTCACCAGGCCAAAGTTCCTCCTCACAAATGAAGAAAACGCATCCAGCGAGTTCTCAGAGTACCGATCGGTTTCATTACCAGAACAACAAAAACATGACGACTTCTGCACTGGCCTGGAACGAAACACGATGTAATGAATGAAGAGTTTATAGCTTTAGACCCATCTGGAGTCTCTTTGGGCCCTTTAAACCGCAATGGGATCTTTTAAATCTATATAGTGCTGTATAAAACACTGGTCTTCAATCGCACCTTAATTACTCCTGCACGAAAATCATAAGACCAGGCAAATTCCTCTAACTCCTCCTTGTGTATTTGGCAGAATCAAACTCAAAAAAAGGAAAAAAAAAAAAAAAAAAAAAAAAGAAACTGAAAGTCTCTAAACAGTATGTAATATTACAGACCCAATATTTACTGGGCCTGCAATCGGAAGGCCTTAACACTAGAAGAATCTCATCAAAATGTTTAGAAAACATCAGACTCATATTTCACCACCCAAAAAACAAAAACGTAGTCTATTTTTTAGGACCATTAAGGTATTTTTTTTCATTGTGGCATTATTTCAATGACAACTAAGCACATTTCTATGAATGTGAAAGAAAAACATTCAATTTATACATTTATTTGCACATTTATAAGTATATTGGTAAGTATATAACAGCGTTTGTTGTACTGAATTTAACTGATACTATTTTTATTCATTTAATTTTTTTTTTTTTCACATTACACGAGCTTAGTTTTCATGAAAAAACACTGCTGTAATGGTCCTAAAATAGACATAATTTTTGCACCTATTTTGCAATTATTTTAAAAATATAATTAATTATAAAAAATACAATTAATTATATTATTAATAATAAATAATTTTCCCTTTATTTTTAGGGTAAAACAAGACCCTGTTATTTCTTTGTGAGATTCACCCATGAGTCTTTGATATAAAAACACATTAATAAAGATTAAAGGGGAAATTATTATTGTCAGGTGTACTTTGTAAGGAGAATAAGGTCATAATTAATTTACTGTAAAAATGTTATCGCTGATTACGGATAACACTGTGCGAGAAAAACAAACTAAACCAGTTTGGAGAATCAAACCACTTGGGAAAAGCCTTCTCTTTTAATATGTGGTTATTAATAAGAAACGAAGGCTCAAATATTAATGCAGATGTAGATGAAGCTTAAAGAGAACAGAGTGAATCAGAACACCCTCCCTCTTTGTTTAAATACACAGTAAATTCTCAGTTCCACCTTCATCAGCATCACCATCATCCTTCACTTCCCTTCATAGTCGAAGTGGGACAGTGAGAGAATTAACATTTGACTCAAGTTACTCTGACTAAATTCATCCCACCAATGAGTATCAGAACCCCCCCCAAACCCTCCCTCCCCCCGGGAGCCAGAGTCCCCTGCAGCCCAGTCCACTTGTGTTTTTTGCACATTCGCCCATAAGTCCATCGCCTGTTCCTCCCTCCTTCAAACCCTTTGGCTCCGTTTTCATCCCTCCTTACGCTCAGGGTCAGTCCTTCTCAGGCGAGGAAGACCACAAAGATGATGAAGAAGATGATGAGAACGAGGAATATCTTGATCATCAGCCAGCGATTGGAGGAGACAGACTGGAAGTATTTCAGTATCTCGGTGTGGGCCATTTCCACGTTCAGCTGGGTGTCCTCCACATTGGCGTCGATCCTGGTGGTCAACAGAAACACAGACAATGAATTTGATTTTACAGCCTTTAACAACAATTATACAATTACACTGCGTTTAAAAAATTTGGGATTTTTTTTTTTTTAAAACATTTTTAAGTCTCTTAAGGTCATTGCACACTGAGTCCGAATTTTCGTACTTGTCATCCTTTCCTTGCTACGGATGCAAAAATGCAAATAATTGAACCTGAATTTTTTTATGATGGACAAATGTTTCGGCGACAGTGATTGACACAACATGACACAACATATTTATTTATTTAACATGCAAAAATTTTGGACAAGAATTTCAGACTCAGTGTCTAAAGACCTTTAGGCTCATCAAGCTTGCATTTATTTGGTCAAATAGGCAGAAAAAAAACCCAACAACAATACTGTGAAACATTACAAAAAAAAAAATAAATAAATAAAAAATAAAATCATTTTCTATTTTAATATGCTTTAAAATATGATTTGCTCCTGTGATGCCAAGCTGAATTTTCAGCATCATTACTCCAGTCTTCAGTGTCACATGATTCTTCAGAAATGAATCTAATAATCTGATTTATTACTTTTACCATCATTGCTGGAAACAGCTGTGCTGCTTAATTGTTTTTTTTTTTTTTTTTTTTTGGAACCCGTGATTTTTTTTTTTTCAGGATTTTTTGAAAAAAAACAAAAAAAAAAAACAAACAAAAAAAAACTGATTCACAATAGAAATCTTTCCTAACAATATAAGCCTTTAAATACATGCTATTCTAACTTTTTTTTTTTTTTTTTTTTACAAAGAATTCTGAAAAAAAAAGTATCACAGGTTCTAAAAAATATATTAAGCAGCACGGTTTTCAACATAGATAATAAATCAGCATATTAGAATGATTTCTGAAGGATGAAACGGAAACGATCCCAAATGTGGGGAGGAAGAAGGGTTTTATCTACCGAAACAGTCAGTCATTTATATAAAAATAAATACTTATTTTTAAATATACTTTTTAATATCAAACGCTCATCTTGTCTTACTCTGCCTGAACTCCGTTTTTTTCCAGTTCATGACAGTTAGGGTATGTCGAAAAACAACTTCTCCCTCAACTTGAAAATTGTCCTATATCGCTGTTTTACCTTTTTTGTTAAGGGTGTTTGACCTTATTTGCATGTTCACTTTCAATAGACTGGGTCGGTACTTCTGCAGTGATGTAGCATGATTTTTAAATGATTTTCGAAGTTGAGGGAGAAAATACGATTGGAGTTTTTGGACATACCCTAACTGTCTTAAGCCAGAATACACAGAGTTCAGGCAGAGCGTTTGAGTTTAAAAATAATTTAAATTGTATTTTTTTTAATAAAAATAACCAATTGTTTTGCTAGATAAGACCCTTCTTCCTTGGCTGGGATCGTTTACAACCACATTTGGGATTGTTTGAAGCCACATTTAAACTGCATTTTGGAAGTTCAAACTCAGGGGACCATATCAGTCCATTTTATGGAGAAAAATCCTGAAACGTTTTTTCCTCAAAAAACACAATTTCTTTATGACTGACAAGTCGGTGAGTACATTATCTGTACATTTTTGTTCTGGAAGTGGACTTCTTTAAAAATGAGCTAAATTTTCTTTCGATTTTGGGCTAAAATGTGACCCAGATATATTCATCATTTTTCTTAACAAAAGATCTTTCATTTCCCCACAGATGCAAATTTAAGTGCAACAACAATTATTAGTCTTAAACAACAAGGACATATTAATGACATATCGAAGACATGACGCTTACTTTTCTCCCCAAGTGGCACACGCTCCATATTTGAAAAATGTAGAAGCACATTAAGGGTGTTATAAACATTTATCAAATAATTCTTATTTTGAAATGTCTTTATTACTTCCAGCTGCTCTTTAAAACAGATGAGGGAGATAAAATATGCACTCTTACAACCATCTACAACAGGGGTGCCCAAACTCGGTCATGGAGGGCTGGTGTCCTGCAGAGTTTAACTCCAACCCCAATTAGACACACCTGAACCAGCTAATAAAGCTCTTACTAGGCATCAAAGCCACTAGAAGGCAAGCCTGCAACTATTAGCCGAAAAAGTGTAATGGCTAAAGCTAACGCTTCCGATCTGGCAGTACATGGGAAAGGAGACCACAGGCCATTTTTTTAATGTATGTCAATGAAAGAGGGGCTTTACTATGCTGAATGTTTATTTATTTATATAGCTTTTTAGAGGAAATGGCTTATTTAATGAATCGACAGCCTATCTGCTCATCTTCAACATGTTTTACACTAAACAATACTTTTGGATTGAACTATTTTTAGAGTTTACCACGAAAAAAATGCTGTTTTATAAGAGAAGTCACTGACTTTTTTGTGACAAGCGGGATTCAGCTTACACCACTTCTCATTTATTCCTATGGTATCCATAAATGGCGATTGAGTGTTGCATCAACTTTGACTAAAATTCAATGGCGGCAAGGCTGTAATGTGATTAAGGTTATTACAGGGTATATACAGAACTTCTTGAGTTGAATTTAATACCTTTTACTACCTTTTTTAATACCTTCAAAAAAAATTTTTAATACCAGCGCGACTTAGAGCTGTAACTGTAGTGGCGTAAATGAAATATCTTTCCAAATGGAATAACATACTGCATCACAATGTAACAAGGTCATTATAACTTAACATCAACACTGGACTCAAAAACTGCCCACAGATATAAGAATAGAAATAAAGACAGAAGAGGAAGGAGACATCTTCTTCATAGATCATTAGTCAGTAAGTCTGATGTGTGAGCAATCTAAAAAAGAGGTGGCGGTGCAGTAAGCACAGGTGTTATTAAAATAAATCAAGCTGATACATTTAAGTAAAGCAGAGGGATTAATCAAGATGTCACAATGGGCCTTTGTCCATAGTTTTAATCAATGTCAAAAAGTAACAATTGCATTAGAGCTGAAGATCTTTGCCCCGAACCCAACGGGTTCGGTCGGGCTCAGGCTTAATTTATATAATTGTACACGGGCTCGGGCTTGCGCGGTAAATGAGCGGTCATGTGATGCGTTTCGATTAGCGCGAGAAAGATGCGAAAATTGATGTTGAGGAGGTGAAACGGAGGCATGCCTCTGGTGATTACGTTTTGGCAAAATTTGCCAGATCAGTACTGTGCATCCCGGCCTGTCACAGCAGCAGTGAAAGGGTGTTCAGCGCTGCTGGACGCACCATCAGTGAGCGCAGGACCACACTGAAACTACAGTGGATTCAATCATTTTCCTCCACAAAAATATGTACCCTAATCTTGGTGAGTAAGGGTTTTTCAATTATAACAAAATATTAATTGAGTCTTAAATGCATAATGTAGACAGAGTATATAGGCTAATGTTGGCATTATTACAAATTATTACTGAAATTATTACATTTCAGTTGCTATTCACTCTCGCGTTGAGGCGGGATTGTGGAGAAAAGTAGCGAAGCAAATCCCGCGGAGCCTTTATCTTAATTTAGTTACTGCCAAAACCCCATCTTAATTTAGAACTTATCTTAATTTAATATAAGAAAGTCTTTTTTATTGGCGCGTTGGCTAAGTGTATGCCTATTTAGGCCCCGATCACACCGAACGCGTTTTTTAGTTCTAAAAACGCGAGGCGCACCGCACTGCCTTTTTCTGGTGACTTAAAAAAAAGAGCAGTGCGTTGCGGTTTTATATGTTGCTAGGCAACCATCAAATAAGCCGTCCTGTCAATCTAATCAAAGGATTATAGCGCAAGCGCTATAAAATCTTTGGTTTTTAGCTGTTAAGTAAACTGTCATATCAGCAAAAAACTTAAAACATACAGCTCCGGGTAACCCGCGATAGACACCAAAAGTTTCTCCTCCATCACTGCAGTCTCCGACTTTTTAAGCGTCGGTAAAACTTTCGTCACAAGAGAAGGAATGTTCCACACCACACATTCATTCGATTGGACAATGGAAAAAACCGCGATGACGTCGGGCGCTTTTCCGCGAGAGTTGCTTTTTTTTCAACTTCAGGCGCTCAGAGCGCTCCGGCAAAAACGCGAGGCGCCGGCGACGCATAAACAGGGCGCATAAAGCTCACTGACCATAGAAAACAATTCAAAAAAGGCGCTTCTCGCTGCAAAAACGCGTTCGGTGTGATCGCGGCCTAGAGTGCTAAGATGTTACGATGTTCCAGAGGACTTATTTTATTTCTTTGTTCCAAGTTCCAAGTGGCTTATAGCCTACGTTAGTCATTAATAAATTATATTAAAACATGTATAATTGACTCATTCTTGACAAAAGGCAAAAGAGCGGTGTGCTTGCGCACATTTGAATAATGTTGGGCTGTAAACGGGTTCGGGCTTTTAAAAAGCTGTCAATCAAAATACAGTAGTCAACATTTGAAGTGGATCAAAAAAAAGTTAATCAAAGTTGTCCTAAGACAAGAACGGGTATTCTTTTTGGTTTTAGGACAAATTTAATGAAAGGTTTTGATCCACTTCAAATGTTGACTACTGTATACTTGTCGGGCCTAACTTTTAAGGCCGATTACAGCTCTAGTTGCTAGGTCTAAACCATAGGTCTAAACACCACAGCACCTCAGCTCGCAATGTCTGTCACGCACCTGTTGACGATGCTGCTAGGACTACTGCTGGCAGTGGTTTGCATCGGGAGAGCAGTCGATGTTGAGGTCGTTGATGCAGCCGTAGCGCAGAACATTGATATGGGAAGATGCTCGCTACGTCCGCGCATCCTAGCTTGGTGGCTATTTGATTCCATATGCGATTTGACGCCATTCACCCCCACCCAGGTTACATTAATTTAATTACGGAACGGAAGCGAGCTCGCTTACATGTTTGGCAGCGAACTAGCCGGGCACCCAGTTTGTTTCAGCGGCGCCGACGCGCGCGCGAACGAACACCACCTCACATGATATCGCTCAGGTCCTACTCTCAACATATACATTAATCCACGCAAATTTTAGAAGAAAGGCCTGCATTTAACACAAATTTAAATTTATCTAAAAAAATGGGCTCGAAAATTTAATACCTCGTCAAACGACGTTTATTACTTTTTAATGCCCTTAATTTTGGCTAATTTCATTTACTACCTTTTACTACCTTTTACAACCCCGCGGACACCCTGTATTAAGGGACGCGAGATCCAAGTTATCTGTTACACTTTCTCCAATTGTAAGTAAAACAGACCCTCTCATCTCCAAAAAAATCTCTGCTAGGCATAAAAGAAACTTCCCGACAAGTTTGCTGAGGCAAGTTGGAGCTAAACTCTGCAGGATACCAGCCCTCCAGGAGTTTGGGCACCCCTGATCTACAGCATATTACAATATAACACAACGTAAATGTGGGATATTACTTAATTGTGAACTGCTCTGAAACTGTGAGCACGTAGGACACGCTAGAGCATGCAATTTTACTTGGAACGGGCAGCATTCGCTTTTTATTTATTAAATAATCACCTTTTGAAGTGTCATAATCACATTAAGCTACTACTGTTTTTGTCTTCTCCAAACTTAAGATGTCTTAATGATAAGAAGAACTTCTGTTATACCATTTAAGACATTTTAATATCATAAATTGGTTTAAAAAAAAAAAAAAAAAAAAACCCTGAATTTAAGACTTTTCATTTGCACACATATTACTAAATAGAATTTTTAGTTTACGCACATCAACTTTTAGTCGTAAATTCAAGTGAAACTCTCGCACTGACATCTATGCTGACTTAAATAAAATACTATTGGGACTGTAAGTGTTTGAGTGTGGTTTGTATGTATCTGAAAAATGTACTGTACTGTTGAGACTGTGGCTTTGCAGTATGTTGATTCATGTGGTGTGTATGTGTTTGTGTGGTTGTCTGACCTCTGAATAGTCTCTTCCTGCTCTTTGACCATGTGTGCCAACTGCTGAAAGATGGAACCCAGCTCCACAATGGTGCTCTCGATGTTCTGCATGGTATCCGCTCGGCTCTGGATATATGAGTCCTATGCAAACATAACAAAAGAACATTTGATTAAATCCGATATTCAACATTTATCATATGCAAACTACAAACAGCCTAGACTGAAATCCATTCTTAATTTCCTGAGACTGATACCTGTTCATCGATGAGCTGCAGCTGGAGAGGATTTGCTCTAGAGTCCATGTCGATGGCCACCTCACCTCCAAGACTCCTAGACTCATCCTGCATCAGAACTGAACTATCTGTGAGAGTCAAGAAATGAAATAATTTGAGGAATATGACAAGGTGAAAACTTCTGTCTTTCAAATAATAAATTCAATAAAATATTTAAATTATAGAAATATAATATATATATATATATATATATATATATATATATTAATTATAATAATATATCTGTAGAATTACAAAATAATATCCTTAATTATGTTATTTAAAAAAAATTACAATAATTATAAACACAACAAATTAGTTCAACAAATGTGCAGATTGTTAATACAAAAATTCTGCAAGAGGAAATCTCAAATATATGGAAGTATAAATTTGATTACAAAGTTTAGTCACTACATAACATACGCACACTACCAGTCCAAAGTTTTTGAACAGTAACATTTTATGTTTTTTTAGTCTCTTCTACTCATCAATCCTGCATTTATTTGATCCAAAGTACAGCAAAAACAGTAAACTTTGAAAAATATTTTTACTATTTAAAAAAAAAACTTTTCTACTTGAACAAATTTTAAAATGTAATTTATTCCTGTGATTTCAAAGCTGAATTTTTATAATTATTAATCATTATACATTACTCCAGTCACGTGAGCCTTTAGAAATAATTTTTAAAAATCTGATTTGCTGCTCAAAAAATAATTTTTTTTTCAGGATTCTTCAATGAATAAAAAGTTCAGAAGAACAGCATTTATCTGTAATAGAACTCTTTTGTAACATTATTTTAAATCATAACTTTTGATCAAGATACTGATTTTTGAACGGTACAGTGTATAATGTTAAGCTTTTTATTTCAGATAAATGCTGATCTTTGGATCTTTCTATTCATCAAAAAAATCATGAAAAAATGTACTCAACTGTTTTAAATATTAATACTAAAAATAATAATAATAATAATAATAATAATAATAATAAGTGTTTCTTGAACAGTAAATCAGCATATTAGAATGATTTCTGAAGAATCATGTGACACTAAGACTGAAGTAACGATGCTGAAAATTTAGCTTTGATCACAGGAATAAATTACATTTTAAAATATATTCAAATAGAAATGGCATAAACATTTCAAAATTTTACTGTTTTTGCTGTACTTATACAGATAAAATAAATGCAGGCTTGGTGAGCAGAAGTGACTTCTTAAAAAAAAAAAAAACATTAAAAATCTTCTGACTGGTAGTGTATACTACCATTATTTCATAGTTTTAAGCAGTTTGCTATGTAGAAAATTTTTATACAGAATGAGTACATTTTTTCCAGTGGTTTTCTGCTGATGTCCCTTGTAGTGAATGATTGTACTAGCACAGCCCAACACTTTTATATTATAATATTAACTATCCATAAAGCATAACAGCTTGACTCATTACTATAAACTACCCTAAAGAGGTAATATATTTCAAATGTGTAAACCACAAAATGAAAATAAAATGAAAACAGTACTAAAGAGGTGACATACTAAAGTTATTGGCGAGTAGAGGAGAGGCTGAGACAGGGGCTTGGGAGAAATGTTCTCTTCTGCTGCGCTGCTGCTTCAGATTCTAAACAGGACAGACATGCCTCAGTTAAAAAAAAAAAGTAATACTCACATACTGCAACCAAACTAAATGTCTTCTTGTTTTAAAACAAAGTTATTTAAACAAAAGACGGCACTAGTTTGAAAATCAAAAGAAAAAGCAGGAGGTTTCTTAGAACAATGCACAAGGATCTGATTAAATATTTAATAGCCAAACAACTGCTTGACACGGAACTAATGATGTTATAAAAGTGTGGGACTGATAATAAAACAAAAACCCACCTCTGTTCTCACTTCCAAGACTGACTTGAAATCATTTGACATTGATGCCAGCTTGGACTGCAACACAAACATTCACAGATAAGATTGTTTGCAGCATGTACTATATCGCAGCAGGAAAATGAAAGGTGTGGTAGTCAAGTCATCTCATGTCAATCAAAATGAGATCAGCCATCCACACTGTTTAAAGCAAGGGAAATTCGAGATAACACTTCCTGGAGAGTCTGAATATCTGTGCATTGCAGGAAAGATTTTACCTGCAGGGAGACAACAATAGTGTTGGAATGTGTCTGGATGTGGCGGCCATTTTGCCCACTGCGGGATCGTACGAGATCTTGCAGCTGCGCTATCTGCTTATTCAGACTGTTGATGTCCTGATGAGAAACACAGACAGAGGGAGAGACGGCATATATCAGATCATAAGTCACAAGGGTATATTTGTAGCAACAGCCAACAATACACTGTATGAGACATATATATCTAATATATACGTAAATATATGAAAACTTAATTTTTCATTGGTAATATGCATTGCTAAGAACATAATTTGGACAACTTTAAAGGTGATTTTCTCAATATTTTATTTTATTATTATTATTTTTTTTACCCTCAGATTCAAGATTTTTAAATAGTTGTATCTCAATATTGCCAAATATTGTTCTATCCTAACAAACCATACATCAATGGAAAGCTTATTTATTTAACTTTCAAATTACTTATTTATCTAACTTTTCAAAAAAATTGACCCTTAAGGCTGGTTTTGTTGTCCAGTGTCACATATGGTATTGAGCTGAAGGATTCTGGTAAACACAGATACTAACGCTCCTACAGGCAACATCAACGTCAGTGTAATGTAAAAAAAGCAAGTAATGAGATTCATATCAATACAATTTCACATGATTTATATGGTTGTATCCATTACACGACATGATGAATAACAACACAGACATTACTAACCTGTTTAATGATGTATGTGAGCTCCTCAATCTCCACTGCTTTATCATCAAACAAAGACTTCCTTTTGGCCACTAGGAGTGAGGGGAGAATAAAAATTCATAATGACACCAGACCAAATCAATCATATTAGACCACAAAATAAACTAGGGAACCACCTAGTTTATTAGTAACCATGGACAAGCATTAGAACTGTTAAAATACACATTCTTCCACCACCAATGAGAGTCTAATAAGAAATGAAATAAGGGCAACCTTAAATCGATTTAGTATGACTGACATGTTACTTACAAATTGTAAGCTTTTCAAGCTTGGCAAATGTGTTGCTCAAGTCTTTCCCAATTCTCCTGTTACAGAGAAACAAAATAAGATTTCAGGAAGGCAAAGTTTCCAGGAAGCAGGACAAGGTGCAATTGCACTGAAGCCAAAAAAAAAAAAAAAAAAAAAAAAAATCAAACAAAAATATGGATCTGAACTCTTACTTGGCCATAAGAGTGAAGTCACTGCGCTGTTTAAGAGCATTAATGGCAGGTTTAGTGTGAGTCCCATTCTGAAAAGACAGAAAAAGAAATATCTTTGTTTCCAAAAATAAAAAATTGTTCCTTTTTATGTATCAAAACAGACAACATCTCATATTGACAAGAGGAAATCAAAAGAACAGTTCAGCCAAAATTAAAAATTTGGTTAAAATTTACTCACCCTCAGACCACCAAAATGTAAATGAGTTTGTTTCTTTATCGGAACAGATTTGGAGAAATGCATCATCACATCACTTGCTCACCAAACAGGTCCTCTGCAGTGAATGGATGGCGACAGAATGAGAGCCCAAACAGCTGATAAAAACATCACAATTGTGGATTACTGTGATGTGTTTATTAGCTGTTTGGCTGTAATTTGGACGTTAGCCTTTACCTGCAGGTGATCCATTGGTGAGCAAGTGATGTCATGTTAAATCTCTCTAAAACTGTTCCAATAAAACAAACAAACAACAACAAAAACCCCTCATCTACATCGTGTATGGCCTGAAGGAGTAAACTGAGGCAATAACAAGTGTAACATGAAAAGCTAAAAATACACTACCAGTTCAGTTCAAGTTTTTGAACAGTAAGATTTTAAATGTTTTTAAATAAGTCTATTCTGCTCAACAAGCCTGCATTTATTTGATCCAAAGTACGGCAAAAATATTAAACATTTGAAGTATTTTTACTATTTAAAATAACTGTTTTCTATTTGAATATATTTTAAAATGTAATTTATATCTGTGATTTCAAAGCTGAATTTTAGCATCATTACTCGTCCATCATGCTCCTTCAGAAATCACTGCTGAAGAAAACAGCTGAGTGGAATATTTCAGGTTTCTTTGATGAATAGAAAGTTCAGAAGAACAGCATTTATCTGAAATAGAGACCTTCTGCAACATTATAAATGTCTTTATCATCACTTTTGATCAATCTAAAGCATTCCTGCTAAACAGAAGTATTAATTTCTTATTTTTAAAAAATTACACTGACTCCAAGCTTTTCAATGGTATAGTGTATAATGTTACAAAAGCTACCTATTTCAGATAAATGCTGATCTTTGGATCTGTCTATTCATCAAAGAATCCTAAAATAATTTACTCAACTATTCTAAATTTTGATGATGCTCATAATAATAATAATAATAAATGTCTCTTGAACAGCAAATCAGCATAATAAAATGATTTCCGAAGGATCGTGTGACACTGAAGACTGGAGTAATGATGCTGAAAATGTAGGTTTGATCACAGGAATAAATTACATTTTAAAATATATTCAAAAAGAAAGCAGATGTTTTAAATAGTTTAAATATTTCACATTTGTTTTTGCTGTACTTTGGATCAAATAAATGCTGGCTTGGTGATCAAAAGACAGTTTCTTAATATCGTCATACCTGTAACTGTCTCCCCTGCAGTGACTTGCACGCCGACTGGAACTCAAGTGTTCGGTCCCGACACGTCATGATAATGCTGCAGAACCTCTTTCCCTCAACGATATCAGGATGTGTATGTTTGACAGTGAGTCTAAAGCGATCCGGCTGCTGTGAAACTCTCCGCTGGCGTCTTTATGAGGCAAAAGCAAACACTTCAGACTTCAGATGTCACTAAGAGCTTGGAAGAGCTGACTGTTCTTCAGTGACTCCGCACATCATCTAAGGATCACAGAATGATTCAATCAATCACCTGAACTTTGATTATGAAAGCCAAGGAGAGCCTAAACAATGTTTTAAATAGTATTTCGACAATTAAAGGGACAGTTCACCCAAAAATGAAAATTGTGTCATCATTAAAAGCGGCTGAGCACAAAAGAAGAGATTTTGAAGAATGTTGTTAATCAAACAGTTGATGGATAGATTCCATAGTTCCCCCCCCCCATACTATGGAAGTCAAACTGGTTTTGATAAATGACAGAATTTTTATTTTTGGGTGAACTATCCCTTCAGAATACTATAAATAAATACTATTATGCTTGATGCCAAAATATGAAACCAAATGAAACCAAACTTTGCTTAGAACTAATTCACTTATATAAACAATGATTTCCAAATACTTGGTGTCAAATACAAGTCTCTAGGTACACTGCTGCTCTGAATCCAGGTAAAATAAGTAGGTAAACACTCTTGTCTAAATGTCACTCCCACATCAAGTAATACTTGACAAATGAAAGATCTGCTCATATACTGATTCCAACACCTCAGCTTACCCCTCTTCATAAAATTAACAAGAAAATCTACTGTAGACAGTGTCTACAAATAACCAGACCATCAGTCAGCTGAGCAGAGAGGTAAACTCAACTCACATGTTATCGGATTATAGGCCACCTAGAATATTCTGTCTGACAGACAGACGTGTAATAACAAATCAATGAAGGACAACTCAATCTTCGCGAAGATGTATTACAAGCTTTTATTTGCAAGTTTTAAATACTAATTCTATCTTTTAAGGTGTTCACAGGTTTGTTTATGTCTGTATAGTGACGGGTACCGTCTTCAGTCCAGCAGTACGCAGTTCTCTGAGCGCTAATTGGCCCAAAACTCGACAATTTCTGTCTTACTTTGAACCATAATCACTCTAAATGAACCTTAACCACTAGCTAACACATTCCTGGCATCATTTATAGTCGTTTACTCACGGTTATTGTATCATTTCGTCGTTTTTTCCAGTATTCCCGGCTTGTCGATGTTTCGGAGGTCGGGGTTTCACTTCCAGCCTTTACCGCTTCCGGTGTGCGTAACGTCACTGCCACGTCCACGATTGCGCACGCTCACTGCCACTTTGCAAAAGCGTGACTTGTGACGCAGATGATCAGTTTCGTGGGATGTGCAGCAAGGATGTTAAGTTTTATGGCTGAATTTTTAATGATTTTTTTAAAATAAAAATCTAAGTATGCAATTATGTTTGCTGACAAGTTAAA
This sequence comes from Labeo rohita, assembly GCF_022985175.1. Taxonomy (NCBI): domain Eukaryota; kingdom Metazoa; phylum Chordata; class Actinopteri; order Cypriniformes; family Cyprinidae; genus Labeo; species Labeo rohita. The sequence goes on along the minus strand of NC_066882.1, from coordinate 21,959,105 downwards.
GCTATCTGAAAATAGTACCCTGTAATTGCCGTTTTTTTTTTTTTTCAAGTGCCGTACCTTAAGTTTTATAACCCCTGTTTCTCATGTCTTAAGTTGTCTATTTGGAAGTCTTGATTCATATGTAAATTTGTTTAAGCATTTAATAAAAACGAAAAAAAAAAGCAAGGATGTCAAGTGTAAGTCTTGAAACTTTATTTTCTAATTTGATGTAATGTTTAATTAGCATTTGTTTTTTACGTTTTCTAGTTAGTTTTTACTGTATAAATGTAGTAATGTAGTAAATGTAATTTTTTCTTGTTTAAATTAGTTTTATATGCTATAAGTTTACACTTATTTTAGTTCTACTTAGGGCTGCCATTTAACACAGTGACTTTTGTACAAGAACAACAATATTATTATTATTATTATTATTATTATTATAAATTTAATTCATGGATCAATCTATTGATGCTTTTAATACTCCCAAACCACAGGTCATCTGTCAACAATTAATTAGAACTAAAATAATCAATATTTAGAATAGTGTTGGAGCCATGGAATTTATTTTTGTTTTAGTTTGTTTATTTTTATTTGTAGATTTATTTACATAATAATAATAATCATAATAATAATAATCATAATAATAATTATTATTATTATTTAAAACAATAATAATTATAATAATTAGTTTTGGTTTTGTGAAAGTGCATTTTATATTCCATATAATAGTCTATAAATATTTGTGGTTTACAAACAACAATTTTATTTATTTATTTTTTATGTTTGGCCAATTGTTTATTTTTATTTTTAACATTTATTTACATAACAACAAAAGCAACAACAACAACAATAATAATAATAATTATTATTATTACTACCAATTAAAATTATAATTAGTTTTGGTTTTGTGAAAGTACATTTTATAGAGTACATTCATGGTTTATAGACATATGCAACAATTGTATTTATTTCTGTTTTAGTTTGTCCGATTGTTTATTTGCATTTAAAAAAAATAATTTACATAATAATAATAATAATAATATTAATAATAACAATGATTATTGTTATTATTATTATCATCATTATTATTATTAATTAATTAAAATAATAATTAGTGTTGGCTTTGTGAAAGTGCATTTTATGGAGAATATTCGTGGTTTATAGACATATGCAACAATTTATTATTAATTAATTAATTAATTAATTAATTAATTAATTAATTAATGTTCTAGTCCAATATATATATATTTTTTATTTGATTTACATAATAATAATAATAATAATAATAACAGCAGTAATTATTATTTTTATTATTATTATTATCATTAATATTATTCATTAATTAAAATAATAATTCGTTTTTGGTTTTCTGAAAGTGCATTTTATGGCGAATATTCGTGGTTTATAGATACACGCAAAATTTTTATTTATTTATTTATCTATTTATTTATTTGTTTATTTATGTTTTAGTTTGTTTGATTGATTTTAATAATAATAACAATAATAATAATAAATTACGATGATGATTATTATTATATTAATTAGTTTTGATTTTGTGAAAGTGCATTTTATGGCGAATATTCGTGGTTTATTCACATATGCAACATTTTTTTGAAGGCAACGTTTCAAAGCACTACACGACCAGCAGATGTCGCCAAAAGAATAACATTTCTTTTAAATTAAAGAATTAAAGTTGAGAAACAGTGAAACCATTAAATGAATGATTTTGAGGTGAATGTGATTTTAAAAATTAAAAGACTACTAAGTGCAAAAGTGGTCAAAAAAGCTTTTAAAACGTAACTGTGAAAAAGCACACACTCATTTGTTTTTGCGATCGGGATGTTTGACTGACTTTTATTTTTCTTTATTCTAAGCTACTCTTATTTTCCACCCCTTACCCCTCACACAGACATATTTAGATTTTTATTAAAACATTTAACATATTTCCTAATCTATTTGTAACCTTGGCTGATTCCCATAATGTAAATTCATGATTCAGATTTTACTGAACATTTGGTCTCCACAGTGTAGGAAAACACTGACCTACACATACTCTCAGCGATTCAACATGAAGCAGCATGTAACCTGTTTGATGTCCTCTCAGCATAAGAGCTTTTTGTGCTTCTTATCTCCTCACTTTGAATCCAACAAACCAAGCAACATATCTCAGGATCTGCATTATTTTGGTCTTAGATTGATGACACAGCTTTTTTCAGCCCATTTGAGACATGATTCAATAGCATCAGTGTTCCCTCAGAGCAGAAACGCTCACAAAAACACATTCGAAAACCACTTTTAATCACCTAAATGTGGAGGTTTACATTTATCTCTTGCATGCTGACACATACACACAGGCAGACAATGTCGTCGTCTCTGCCAGATAACATCACAACGCACACATATTCATGTTGTCCAGATAGCATCCAGGCCTGCTAGAACACAGCTGCTTCAACAAAGAGACGCAAGGAAAACACGACTGATGTTTTATCATTAGTGCCGTTTTGGGCACCGACGCACTCACACACGCAACAGCAGGAAAACAACTGTGTTTTTAGCTGGAAATGAAAAAAAGCGCTGAGCCTGACAGAGGAAGAGGGCGGCCCTGGAAAATATCATGTCTATAACGTCTATAAGAAGACAGGGAGGAAGGGAGAGAAAGACAGAAAGTGGCACAGAAATGTATTCCATCTTCTGGACGCATGAGTCACTCTGCGTTTTCTCCCTCTCCCGTTTTTCGTAATCTTGCAGCCGGGCTGCTAAATTTAGTCCTGGCGCTGAGCCCTGACAGACAGGTAGGCCAGCATCAGCCTCAAAATGAGTCCACACACACTCGGAGCAAACACACACGCACATTTGGAAACAGGCTAACATTGAATTTGGATTTAAAGGTTCATGAAACCCCACACTAGTTTTTCTGAGATATGAGCAGAGATGTTTGTGTTGCACATCACATATGACATTAATTTTAATTGTTGGACAAAACTGGTTAATTTTAAGCTTTTTTGCTCTTTTTTATCTTTCGGGTTTAAAATCTACATTGTGCTGACGTCACACTTTGTGACGTGGCAATGGACTATAGTACATCGATGACGCGTTGGTGTCTTGTAATTATTCATGAGGCTGCGCGTTCTTATGCTATGAGAAGACGCTTCGTCTAAGGGGCCGTTCACATTTGGCGTCTTTTGCGCGCTCAAGTTCGTTATTTCAAATGTAGACGCGCGGCAACCGCGCTCATAACGGAAGCGACGCGGGCTGCGTCCGAAAACCTAGTCAGCTGACTTGCTGCCTCGCTGCCTTTTCAGGCAGGGACTTCGAAGGCTGCGAAGGCAACTCTAGAAACAGTTTCGGACGGACTTCAAAGGCAGCAGAACGTGACGCCGTTGCTAGGTTACCTAACGGTTAAGTTGCAGATTTTGTAGAAAAACGATCTTATACAGTTATATATAAATGCTTTATTAATACATAAAGATCTCAATGTCATTACCCACCGAAGGTCTGTGCGTCGGAGAAGACGACTAAGAATGGCAGCTACTTTTTGCTTAAATAAATAAAAGCACTGATGCAAGTAATATTGCAGAACAGGTCATTGTTATTAGTAGCTGTTTCGTTATTATCGGTAGTATATTGTAAATATTATTCTTATTCACTACTCATTTGAACCCTTTTTACATTTTATTAAATACTATTATTACAAACAATATTATTTATTATGCTTTTTACACTATTACGATTCATAAAGAATATCATGGTCAGGATCTCATCTATTATATAAAGTAACAAGTCTAATTTCACCAGAATATCTTTATTTATATAGCCTATATGACGCACACGCACAGGATTGTGGGAAATCGAAGGCAGCGAAGGATACGTCTATGCTGCCTTCAAAATTCCATCAGATGAAGGTACCTCCGGAGACAGGAAGTGAAGCAGAATTAGAATTCGGACATGCCTTGATGCCTTCCTGCCTTGGAATGCTGCCTTCGAAGGCAGCATTTTAGAGCTTTCGGACGCAGCCGCGGTCGCGACGCGCACTCGGTGCGACGCGATCGTTTTCTCAGGCGCGTCCGCGCCGCATCGAGATGAAAACATCTCAGCTTTTCAGAATGCCGCAAGCGCACCGTGGGTCATGTGACAAGATTCAACCAATTAGCTTCATCCTTTCCCCTAACAATAGAGGCTGCATCCGAAAGCCTAGTAAGCTGACTTGCTGCCTCGCTGCCTTATCAGGCAGTAAATATGACTTCGAAGGCTGCGAAGGCAACTCTAGAAACAGTTTTGGACAGACTTCAGAGGCAGCAGAAGGTGACGCCGTTGCTAGGTTACCTAACGGTTAAGTTGTAGATTTTGTAGAAAAACAATCTTATAGACCATTTTGTCAGATGTAAACATACTGGTCCCGATACACTTCCTGTTTCTTTTTTTTTAACTTTACACAAACATCACAAAAAATACAACCAACATAACATTTGACTGGATGAAAATGTTACATTAGCACCTTTAAGATGTATTTGTATATGTGAAATAAAATAAAAAATAAAAAACAAAAAAACAGGAAGTGCTTCTGGACCAGTGTTGTTTACATCTAGCGAAATGGTCTATACAGCTGTATATAAATGCTTTAATAATACATAAAGACCTCAATGTCATTACCCACCAAAGGTCTGTGCGTTGGAGAAGACGACTGGCAGCTACTTTTTGCTTAAATAAATAAAAGCACTGATGCAATAATATTGAAGAACAGGTCATTGTTATTAGTGGCTGTTTTGTTATTATTGGTAGTATATTGTAAATATTATTCTTATTCACTACTCATTTGAACCCTTTTAACATTTTATTAAATACTATTATTACAAACAATATTATTAATTATGCTTTTTACACTATTACGATTCATAAAAAATATCATGGTCAAGATCTCATCTATTATATAAAGTAACAAGTCTAATTTCACTAGATTATCTTTATTTATATAGCCTATATGACGCACACGCACAGAATTGTGGGAAATCGAAGGCAGCGAAGGATACATCTATTGAAAGCTCAGCCAAGATGAAGAAACAGCTGATCATAGCTGTACATTTTTAAATAAATTTAGTAGCAGAGCTACAGCAAGTGATTTTTAGTACTGGAAATCGTTTGTCCTTTGATGAAACGTCTTTATTGAGAGTGCGGGTCATGGTTGCTTAGCAACGGCAGATGCCACGGGGCTGTTCACATATGGCGCCTAAAAACGCGTGGAAACCGCTAGGCGCGTCGATTTTTCCTCCTTTCCAAAAGCGCTCTTGTAGCTTGCGCTCCCGTGGCGTCTGCCGTTAACCCGCGCTCTCAATGAAGACGCCGAAGTTTCATCAAAGGACAAACGGATTTCCAGTACTACATATCACTTGCTGTAGCTCTGCTACTAAATTTATTTTCGCGACCGCGTCGCTTCCGTTATGAGCGCGGCTGCCGCGCGTCTACATTTGAACTTGAGCGCGCAAAAGACGCGATATGTGAACGGGCCTTTAGACTGTGAGATTGCGTACAATAACCAAGCGGCAACTTCCCGGTCTCCCTCTTGAAGCCAACACGGAAGTGACTAAACCTGCAATTCATCGACTGGCCGTTAGAGACAGGCTGCAAAAAAAGAGTCAATCCCATAGACTCCCTATGTTAAAATGCCCAACTTCACAGCAGAAAAAAAAATATGTTTACAGCCTGGTACAAAAAGTGGTTTTGGTCTATATAGTTAATTTTGCCCTTCATGTCAACTGTGAGGGGGGGTGAATTTTTTTATAACTCATCCGTTTAAATTATATTAAGCCTTAAAGTTCTGAATAATTTAGGGCGTGGCCACTTGAGTGACAGGTGGATTGCCGCTGCTGTCACCACCGTCACGCTTGGCGGGCGTGGTTTCAGCAACCAGCTCCACCCACATCCCGCCTCTTTGCCCATTTTCGATTATCCGGGAGTGACGTGCAGTGACGCGATTCCAAGATGGCGACGGCCGACTCCCGCCCAATAAGAGCTTCAAAAATGCTCTTCAGAAACCTACGGGTGACGTCACGGACACTACATCAATATTCTTGTACAGTCTATGACAATAACTGAGAAAAACGTTAATGGTTCGAAGGAGCTTTGTAAGTAGAGTTCGGCACAAACGCGATTCATTCATAAGGTGAGTGTAATAGCGGTTTTTACAACTCCTTAAGGCAACCTATCAAAATAATTGTAAATGCCGCAAAATAAGCGGTGTAGATGCAGAGTGCAAATGTCTGTGCATTTATTTGTGTTGTTAACTCAATGGGAGCGAAATGAAACTGTCTGAACCTGAAGTTGACAGCAGTGCACCACGCCCACTTTTGCAGCATTTTTTAAAACTATGGTGAGAACTAACCAGTGCTGAAACGGGGTTTCATGACCCTTTAAACCCATACAGGCAGACTGGTGCATGCACACACACGACTTCACTGCACAGTCATCAAACATGCTGTGAAATATTTATATGAGAACTCTGCACTTCTGCGTCTCGCTGCAGGTGATGCCCTGGAGAGGATGTTCTATTTTGATAATGTCACTGGAATCAGATGTCTGGTTCTCTATTAATGCGAAATCCCATTTGAGAATGTGATGAGGGGACCAGATAGTGAATAAAAGCGCCACTGCCGCTCAGCATGATAAAATCTGACCTTTACAAAACTGTCAGGAAACACAGGCCAATAAAACCCCTTCTTTGAGTCTATAATATGACACAGCATGCCTTGTTTTAGTCTAAATTTATGAGTAGAGTCTTTAATTTTAATAATCTGTTTTAGGATTTTTGGTTAACTGTTATTACATTTAAAGAAGAAGAAGAAATAGGCCTTGTTTTCTACAGCAAAACAAACAAAAATGTTATTGGTTATAAAGCAGACTTTATTTTCTTCATCCAAAATATTTTATTTTATTGAAATGCACAAAAATATTTAATGTTTTAAAAGAAGACTTCATTTTTCTTTTCTTTTCTTTTTCTTTTCTTTTCTTTTCTTTTAATAAAATGCAGAACAATGTTAAATGTTTAATGTTATAAAAGCAGATTTTATTTTCTTTATCCAAAATATTTATTCATTTTATTTTATTTGGTTTTAATAAAATGCAGAACAATTTTAGTGTTATAAAAGCAGACTTTATTTTCTTCATCCAAAATATCTATTTAATTTAATTTAATTTAATTTAATTTAATTTAATGTCTTATTTTATTAAAATGCAGAGCAATTTTAATGTTATAAAAGCAGATTTTATTTTCATCATACAAAATATTTATTTTGTTAAAATACAGAAAATTTTTTAAAAAGCAAACGTTATTTTTGTCATCCAGAATATTTTTGTATTTTATTAAAATGCAGAAAAAATGGTAGTTATAAAAGCAGACTTTATTTTATCTAAAATATAGTCAATATCTATTTTATTTTATTAAAATGCAGAACAATTTTAATGTTATAAAAGCAGACTTTATTTTCTTCATCCAGAATATTTATTCATTTTATTTTATTTAATTTGATTAAAATACAGAAACATTTTAGTGTTATAAAAGCAGACTTTATATCTTTATCATGCAAAAGATTTATTTATTTTGTTTTACTTGGTTTGATTTTATTTTGGAATATGAGCCAGACATTTCAGTGTGGGAATGAATGATTCATTGGTAGCACTGCATGTATTTTTAGCAGCATGTCTTGGCTGTATCACTCGTGTTAAAAGCCTAGAGAACACAAAGACAGAATAAAACAAGTATCAGTGAATCATCAGATAAGAGATATCAGGTAAGGTTTGTGCTCTTCCACAGCCACTGGGCAGGTGGCATTAGCATTAGCAGTGTGCGTTTGTGTGTGTGAGCGAGTCTGACTCAGCAGCAGTCAAGCGAGAGGAGGGAGAGAGATAATATTATTTCTCACATCATTACGGTGCTGGCGGCCCTCTGCCCGAGACTCCCAGGCCCAGGTGATAATTATCACAATGTTTGTCTTTCATTACCGTTAAACGGCAGGAAAAGAGAAAGGAGGGGGTGAACGACACAAAACAGGGAGGTTGAATTGAAACCAAAACAAAGACTAAAGCAAATATGTGCTTTCCCTACAGAAAAAAAATACATTATCATGGTACAGTGACGGTAACAGATACATTATAGTACTTTGATATGTATATAGTAATGGTACTGAAAGATTACCATACACACATACCATGATATTTACATGCTACTACAAGATCAAATCATATTACATGCCCAGTTATAGACCATATTTCCACAACAGATTCAATCTCAGACATGTTTTTGTGAAATTCACCCTGTGATACTTTTGCAAGTGACACTTGAGAATTACCAAATCACCACAAAACTATCTCAAAAATAAGACATTTCACTTTATTTATATTAATATATAGCACATTGCTTTATGGCTGTTGTGTTTTGTATATACTGTATGTGTGATCAGACCTACGTTTGAATGCATACACATTGTAGACATAAAGCAGAGCAGGATATGTCTCTCTGTAACAAATATTATACACACGTTCACACACAAGAGAATCGGGCACAAATGGTATAGCAGCAATAACCATTATTAATTACGTTCAAACAAACACTCAAAGCTTATATCATGTATAGACTGTGGTACAGGTTGGGTTCTGGTGGGTTTTGATCTACCTGGATACATATCGGATATCAGATACAGTTCTACGCACAAAATCTCGGAACGAAGCGACAGGATTCTGGAAATATCTTTACACAGAGGAGAATGGAAACACTGAAGTTTTGTCGGTACATTCATATGGTATGCATTCTGTGTATGTGTTTTATATATTTTCACGGTTCTATAGCCTATTTCTAATGTGGTAGTTACGCTAACTATACAGACACAGAGGTAGTTGATATATGTTACTGTTGAGAGAGAGAAAATGCTACGTTTAAAGCACAGGATATTTCACACGGAACATTTCGCAGCGGCAATAGGTTTAAAGGAAAGCATAGACGAGGAAACAGGACATCATATTGACCAGTTCACACCGAAAAGACCGTAAAGTCAACATGAACTCAAAATCAACCCTATTTACGTGCATTTACGCATTTATGGTCTTGCACATGCATGTCAATCTAAAGAACATAATATCTGCATTCGTATCTCACATTAAAAATAACTTACACTGTGAAAAACAATTTGTTGAGTCAACTTAAAATAATTTGTAACCTGGCTGCCTTTAAATTTTAAGTTCAGTCAACTCAAAACAAGTTTATTCAACTTGAAATGTTAAATTACACCAAGTGACAACTTGGATATTTGAGTTGAATCAACTTACAATTTTAAGGCAGCTGGGTTACTTACCCATCTGTTAAGTTTAGCAAACACAAATGTCTAAGTTGTTACCTAGTACAACTTAACATTTCAAGTTGACTAAACTTATTTTAGTTGACTGATCTTAAAATTTTAAGGCAGCAGGGTAACAAATTATTTTAAGCTGACTCAACAAATTGTGTTTTTTATTTTTTACAGTGTACCCTGTCTCTGAAACAACTTTCCTTTCCCGTTTATGCCACTTAGGCCATATGAGCTATTGATGATGCTAACATTCAGGTTTAGTTATGTTTTGTTTTAGAACACCCACTTTTCACAATGTAAACAATATATTTATTTTTTCGAAGTAGTAAATGAAACAGTTGATGTTTTACAAGAAAATACTATTTCAGTTTTTCTACATAAAAAATTCACAAATTATTTGGACCTCATTCATGAAACACAAGCAGAACGATTTTTTGTGTGCGTGTAAATCGTTCTAAAGCCGTTCTGACATAAAAGAATACATAAAATGTGCGTTTGCACTTACATCATGGTTTGGTCAGTTATCCGGATACGCGGGCATATTGGAGATACTCGGATGTAGGCTAAACAGCAGCATGGATTGCAGGGTTAATATACTACTGAATATGTTATTCTGATAATTTATGTTGTCTAAACCACAGAAAAAAGCGTGTGGACACTGCTATATCAAATAGAGAAGGACACAATATTTTGACGAACTAAAGTTAATAGGTGGTAAAGATACACATACAAGCTGTATTAATTAAGATATTAGCCTAATATTTTACCTACCTGACTGGAAATGATAAGAACAATCATAAATGTTGTTAAGATTCTTGCCCTGGAAATCATGGTTCAGTTTGGTCAGCCAGGTTTTTTGCACATTTCTCCTCGATTTGTTATAATTTTTTGCAGTCTATAGTACTACAAATGTTTTTTGTTCACTTCAGTGGCATTGTTTACATTCTGTGCCACCAGTATGGCTGAGTGAAACACTATTCAAGAAAATGTCTGTATTTTCAAAACGTTAGTTGGTACAAAACAAATGTACACCTACACCCTACCAAAAAACACAGCGCTCAGCGGGTAAAACACAGTGCTCATACACTCTTAAAAATAAAGGTGCTTTAAAAGGTTCTTCACAGCGATGCCATAGAAGAACCATTTTTGGTTCCACAAAGAACCATTCAGTCAAAGGTTCTTTAAAGAACCATCTCTTTCTTACCTTTTAATAATTGAAGAACCTTCTTTCACCACAGAGAACCTTTTGTGAAACAGAAAGGTTCTTCAGATGTTAAAGGTTCTTTATGGAGCCATTTAGAGAAAAAAGGTTCTTCTATGGCATCATGAAGCACCTTTATTTTTAGAGTGTAAATGTCATTTTTTTAATCAGCCGTCCAATTAGTGGAGGAGGGGCAGGACAAATACTACACCGATCAACCATCCTACTTGTACAATGACCGAACAGCAGTAGAGAAGTTAGTATTGCTGGTTAATTTATTTTAATATTCAGTAATATTCTTCAAAATGAGATACTAGTAATAAGTTACTGCTGTGGATCATAGCAATGAAAGCAACTGGAAAAAAATAGTGTGCCACCAAAGTTTTTTTAAGCACCACCAGCTGGCTGTTTTCAGTAGTGATGTTCGATTATTGAACAAATCGTTCTTTTGATCCGGTTCACAAAATTGAATCGAACATTTAGTTCCGAGTTGATGATGCAAGACGCATAACTGAAGGAGCACGTCTGACTAAAAAAGAACTGAATGAGCCAGTTCAACGAAATGTCAGAAAAGTTTGAAAGTTTGCAGATGATTACCGAGGATCCTGACGGGTGAGTTACTGACACTAAGCTTCTTTAATAACAGGCAAAATATACTGCACTCTAGCTGGGTTATTTTTTTTTATCCAAATGCTTTAACTTGTTGGGTCATTTTATCGGGTTATTTTTAATATTTACAGGTGCTGGGTAGTTTTTCTGTAACTAAGTTGCTGGGTCATTTCTAACACTGGGTTATTTTTTACTACCAAACCGCTGGGTTGAGCCTGTCTCTGATGAAATAACCCAGTTGCTGAGTTACAGTCTTTTTGAGTCCTCTACAGGAGAGAGAGGTTCTCAGCGCCGCCGATTTGGTACACGTCTTCAGCGAAATAAAGGTTTGTATACATTTTATTTCATTTATAAAATCTTTACTGTGCTGTAGATTATACTATTTCATGCAACACAACATACAAGGATGAGATGTCAGTCAGCGGTCACTTCACATGATGGAAACACCTTTTGCCTTGCATAAAATAAATGGATTTTATCCCTTATTGTACTGAATTTAATTTAGCTTGATATTAAAATAGGTTTTCTAATGTCAGTACTGTTTGTTTACGGGCAGGTTTTGGAGTCACGGCATCTTTCAGCTACGAGTGAAACGCAAGGCCCTTCACCGGCTCAGATTTCGGCAGCACACCGGCATGAGAATTAGCACTATTTCGGTAAAAAGCAATTACAGAGAATGCTTGAAAACACTAAAATTAAAATTTGACTTTTAAATGTTACATTTTTTATGTCTAAAATGCTTGTTAAACGAGTTAAAATGTATGTAATATTGTAAACTATGCTGTATTCACCCAAATAAATTCAATTTGTCTTGTATTTTGTCTATTTTGTATCAGTGTTTGTGTATCAGTGATGTGAGATAGGTGCGCATTTGAATGTTTAATTGATACAACACCGAGTTGTTTGAAAAGAAATGCATAGTGACATATTGATGATGTAACCGTGTAATCAAATTTTTGAACCAGTTCACTGAGCCGAACTGTCCTAAAAATAAATAAATCGGACTTTGCATCACTAGTTTTCAAAAGCCTGGATTTTTTTGTTCAGCTGGCTAAACACTTTGGTGGACACACGTTATTTAAATATTTACTTTTGGGCATGTTAGTCTTTTTTGCATTTACGGAATATTCTGGAGCCACTGTAAGGGAGTCCAGAAGATTCCACTGCATTACTGGTCACATAATTTGCGTAATTCATAGGCGGATTATGCTGATCGTGAACGAGCGTGCACGTGCACACTATTTGCGAATGATTAGAATTCATTAACATACACGTTTAACTATCAAATCTGATGTTTACGGAGCATTTGTGAATCCGGAGGATAGTTTTCGGGAATGTCTGTTTTATGTGCAAATTACTCCGCATTTACTCATATAATTACGCCAGTTTCATGTATGAGGCCCAATGTGTTACTTGCCATTGTAATTATTTGTGAAATTTACTAGGACTTTCTGAGTGAAAATTATTTCTAAGAAAAGTTTTTTCATTGCACCATTCAATCTATTGCCGCCCTACATATTGTTCTCACTGAAGACCAGTTTCATTAAAACTACATCATATATTGAGGTAAAATGGATTTCAAATGAAATTTCATGTTGACTTTAAGAAAGATCAGTAGTTCGGGAATGCAGATAACACACGGATATCTTATATCTGGTAGTCTGAAGAGCGAAAGGGTGCTGAGGGATCTTAATAATTTACATTATTGCAGATAATGACTAAACAAACAATCTGAGAAATCACTCCAAGTGAGGTCAGCCTTGCTCTTGAAAATCATTTCATTGAATAATTGCTACATATATGGTGGAAAGAAGCATTTGGTTAAATGACCACCATTAATAAAACAAGTGATTCTTTCACGTTCGCGGCCTCTGATGGAAACGAACAATCCTAAACATCGACTGACAGCTACATTATCCGAGCTGCATGATTCTAAAGAAACCAGCCAAAAATACTAAATATTCTCGAATCACCAGTCGCAGCAGATTAAATGTCCCGAAAGAAACATTGCAAAGCGTAATACAAAATGCATCTCAATATAAAAAATAAATACATCACACTCCCAACGATGTGAGATGATTAAGACTGACTTAACACACACAGAATGGGCATTTCCCTTTTCCCGACGACTTTCTCAGAGCTTCTTTACTCATTTTCAACACACGTTCGCCCACCCAGCCTGACTCTATAGGTTGGATTAACAGAGATACACAAAAGGAAACATTCTTTAAGACAAAATGGACTACAATAACATTAGTATTCTTTACAAAACGAATAAGATAGATAAAATAAATTCTTCTTTCAGTATCAACACAGAAAAGCTTATATTTACCTGCTTGCATTTGTATGTGTATGCATGACTGTGTGTGTGAGGGAAAAAAGGAATGAAAAAGAGACAGACGAAGTGAAAAGGCATGAAGAAAGAGATGAAAAATGAGTGTGATCGGGGGTGTGGGAGAAAGAAGACTTGTGTTTGGTGAGCACCAATGGAATATAGCCAGGTTTCTATACGATTGACATTCCTCTCACTGGCTAGCCAGTGGGAAAAGCTTTCAATTCCCAAAGGAAGGAACCGAACAAAAAGCAAATCAAACAAACACAAAAAGACTCATTGATACAGTCTGTGAAGCCACATTATGGACTTATAGAGGCTAGGAATAAATTAGGATAGACGCACAGATCCTTATTATTCACAATTCAGACCACACAGACACCCGTCGATCCGTCTAATCGACCCACCCGTCCATTTATCACATGCGGAGGGTCAGAGGAGACGTCAGGGATGTTCTCAGAGGATGAGATACTCTGTTTGTGTAGCCAAACACTTGAGTTCTCTCAACACTGAAGGTCTGTCAACATCCATCCCATCAAAAACTCTCCACTTTAAGTAGTTTGGTAGAAAAAAGGACTCCTTCCTTATTCAGATTTCCCTTTGAAAGTTCTCATCGCACTCGTCGTCCTTAGCATCACACTAGCTGTGTGTCCGTGCTTATGAGGATCCATTGAAGCTAAACAAAATCCCAAAATTGGTTTTGGATAAAGAACTCTGCCGTTCACTTTTAGAGCACTCAATATTCCAGCGATACGCTTGACCTGCTGAATGTCCATAATACAGTGTCAAATGCTTAAAGGTGGTCTGAAGTTTGGATCATAATGACGAAAAGCTTCAACGATAGGATTTGATGACATTCCGTACACATATGGATATACAGTGCTGAGGGAATGAGTATGGATCTAATACTGCCGTAATGGTGTGTGGGACATAGCCAGATGGGCCAGGGGGGTGGGTCTGTGGTTTGTTCCCAAAACGCAAACCTTCTTTCTGGGTGAGACCCAAACTTCAGAGTCTGTGACAAAAGAATAAGCAAACCTTTGACCTCCTCAAAGCTGTGCAAACTTTGATCTGTGGATTATACGGGTGGATTGATTTCACTATTCGCTTTGGGTTTCACATCTGAAAGAGAATGAGAAGAGGAATAAGATTACTCATGTTAAAAATACTTTACTCCAAGCCTTTCATACACAATTTTTACCACAATGGTAATGGATTTTTAAATGATTTTGGAAGATTTTTGGTTGCCATTTTATTTGTTACTATTGCAATTTAAAATAACTTTTTTTTTTAAATTTTAGTATATTAAAATGTAATTTATTCCTGTGATGGAAAAGCTGAATTTTCAGCATCATTACTCCTGTCACATGATCCTTCAGAAATTATTCTAATATGCTGATTTGTTGGGAAAAAAGAGGCAAAATTGTGAAATAAATATATATTTATATTTATTTATGTTGAAGTCGTTTTTGCTAATCAAGGCAGTGTTTATTTGAATAAAAATATAGAAAAAACAGTAATATTGTGAAATAGTGGTTTTCTATTTTAATATACTTTAAAATAGAATTTATTCCTGACGGAATTTTTACAACCCTGTCTGTCAAAATGACGGACAACGTTAAAGTCTAACACAACTTCTGATATATATATATATATATCGTGTGTATGTTTGTGTGAGTGAATAAAAAGTTCAAATAAACATTGAACATTTATTTGAAACAGAAATCTTTTGTGTCATTATAAATGTCTTTAATGTCACTTTTGATCAATTTAATGCATTCTCACTTCCCAAGAAATAGTTTGGCATTCTCATTCTGTACAGAATTTGACTGTTTTAAAAAATTACATATAAAAAACATAAAAAGCATTAATAGTTTTAGTCCATTTTACTTGAAAAGGAAGACAAAATTGTGAAATAAATAAATATATATTTATGTATATTTATGTTTCTGCTCATCAAGGCTGTGTTTATTTTAATAAAAATACAGAAAAAACAGTAATATTGTGAAATTTTATTACAATTTAAAATAGTGGGTTTCTATTGTAATGTACTTTAAAATATAATTAATTCCTGTGATGCAAAGCTGAATTTTCAGCATCATTACTCCAGTCATCAGTGTCACACGATCCTTCAGAAATCATTCTAATATGCTGATTTATTATCAGTGTTGAAAACAGTTGTGTTGCTTAAGATTTTTTTAGAACCTGTGATGCTTTTTCAGGATTCTTTGATGAATAAAATGTTAAAAAGCATTTATTTAAAACAGAAATCTTTTGTAACAATATACACTACCGTTCAAAGTTTGGAGTCAGTAAATTTCCTTTCTTTGAAAGAAATTAATGCTTTTATTCAGCAAGGATGTGTTAAACTGACAAAAACTATTAGTAAAAACTTAAAGAAAAGATATATTTTATATTTTGAATAAACACTATTCTTTTTTAACTTTTTATTCATCAAAGAATCCTGAAAAAAGTATCACAGGTTCCAACACAATATTAAGCAGCACAACTGTTTCAACACTGATAATAAATCAGCATATGAGAATGATTTCTAAAGGATTGTGCCACTGATGGAGAAACTCCATCCTTGTGCAAAAACTCCCAAATGGAGGGCATGCCACTGTATGCAGTCTATTTTTAGCACAATGAGCTACATTTGAATAGGTTGTATACTGTATGTATCTTTGTGTGTGTGTGTGTGTGTGTGTGTGTGTGTTTACCGGCAGCTATGCTGGTTAAGTGTCTTCCCTCTCTTTGTACAGCTCACCTCCCTCAAAGTACACCTGCATTCACAAGAGGGAGGCTGTGATGTCATCCTGCGGGCGGGGCATGGTGGACACGCCTCTCTGGCAGGTGGTGGAGGGGCGGAGCTAGGCGGTAGAGTGGGAGGTGGAGGAGGAGGGGGTGTAGTTGGCACGAGAGTCCTGTTGGCACGAGAAGAAAGAAAATCAGCTGTTGGTGTGAAATAAAGAGTGCATGACCTTGGACCAAACATAAACATTTTGCTATTTTTGCTTTCAAAGGCATGGATGTGTAGTATAAAGGTATTAATATGTACCTTAAACCGCCCCAGTGGCAGCTTTTGTACCTTTTTTCTGAGGTTGCAGTAAACTATTTTTGAGTTCAGTTTCAAGTTGTGAAAACTGTGAAGAGGTCCTAAAGTCATGAGGAATTTTAAAATAGTAAGAAAAGCCTCCAAGTCATTGAGTAACACAATTCTGATTACAATACTGGTTCTGACAAACCCAGCTCCAAGAGAATTATGTAAAACCGCAACAATGGACAAAGAGCACGTCGGTCCTTGCAATCATTAACTTTGCAAAACCAGACCCAAGCCTGCATCTCCACATTAGTCTTCAAATTAAATTCAGTAGCAAGCACAAAAAGACCCATAATGCATTCTGATCATGCACCAGCCCTGATCTTCTTTTTGGACAGCACTGCAGATATACTCTGGATAGTGTCTGTGGTCGCCAGTTCTTTGATGTCTCATTTGTGACATCTCTGATGGGATGGTGGGCCGATGGGGATGTTTTTTCCCCTCTCCCCCCTTTTTTTTACTAAACCAAAGTCTATGGCTGGGAGTTAATTAAGGAAGAATATCAATCTTTGTGTGGAAGTAGTTTGAGAGGCTGATAGAGCCGGTGGAGGGGAGGCCCGAGGAAAAGGGAGGGGCGTTCTGGCTGCCAAATTAGCCTGATTTCACACTTGCCACTGACTCTATCCATGGAGGAGTAGATGATGGATAGCAGGGAGGGAAAGACCATCCAAAAGAAGCACCCTCCACTTGCCCTTACCAAAAAACCAGTGACGAAAAAGCAAAAGTAGAAAAGGAATGAGAGGAACTGTTGAATTCTTTCCCTGACCAGAATTAATTAATTGTTGTCTGAGTGGAAGTCAATGTTGCATGAGTAAACGTGCAATACGGCACGTATGAAAACAGAGGGATTTCGAAGAAAACCTCAGCTCGTGTTGACCAGAAACTCAACAACATTGTTGCTTCGAAACAGGTTTTAATATTTAATAATACTGATGGTACTAAATAAATAAAGGCAAAGCAAATATGAATCTTATATTAAGCATCCGGCAATTCCCTGCTTCAATTAAATGTCTATCAATAGCAATTTCCACAATGACAAAAAAGGTACTATGGTATTATTTGAAGTACCTTAAGGTGGAAATTAAAATACTAAAGAACTTTTAAATAATTTTAAATAAAATTATAGAAAAAAAAATTTATTAATATTTTTTTGAAAATGCAGCCTGAAAATATGATTTATTTGTCAAGCAAAATTGAGTACAATATAAATATCATTCCTTTTTTCTTGTATTAAGCATAAACCTCACTACATTTTGTAAGATGTTTGCTTAAACACAATTCGTCACTGAGGTTAATGAATTTAATACAGGATATACACTACCAGTCAAAAGTTTTTGGACAGTTTACAGAAATCTTTTCCGCTCACCAAGCCTGCATTTAATTGATCCAAAGTACAGCAAAAACATTTAAATTTTGAAAGATTTTTACCATTTAAAATAAATGTTTTCTACTTGAATATATTTTAAATTTTAATTTATTCCTGTGATTTCAAAGCTGAATTTTTACCATCATTACTCCAGTCACATGATCCTTCAGGAATCATTCTAATATTCTGATTATTCTAATATTCTATTCTATTATTATTATTATTATTATTATTATGTTGAAAACAGCTGAGTAGAATTTTGTCAGGTTTCTTTGATAAGCAGAAAGTTCAGAAGAACAGCATTTATCTGAAATAGATTTTTTTTTTGTAACATTATAAATGTCTTCATCATCACTTTTGAGCAATTTAAAGCATCCATGCTAAATAAAAGTATTAATTTCTATAATTTACCCCCCAGAGCAAATCAGCATGTTAGAATGATTTCTGAAGGATCATGTGACTTGAGTAATGACGTTGAAAATACAGCTTTGATCAAAGGAATAAATTACAATTTAAAACAAACAGCAAACACTTATTTTAAATAGTAAAATATTTCACAATATTACTTCTTTTGCTGTATTTTTGATTAAATAAATGCAGGCTTGGTGAGCAAAAGAAGCTTCTTTAAAATATGTCTTAATATTTTACACAATTTTGCTTCTCAAGTACATTTATCTTGATTTACAAAACATTCCTATATTTTTACTTGAAATTAAGAAGAAAATCATTTTTTAATCTTAGTTAATGTTAATTTCAGCATTTACTATGCATTATTAAAATCACAAGTTGTGTTTGTTAACATTAGTTAATGCACTGTGAACTAACATAAACTAACAATGAACAACTGTTTTTTTTTTTTTTTTTATTAACTAACATTAACAAAGATTAATAAATAGTGTAATAAATGTATTGTTCATTGTTGGTACATTTTAGTTAATACATTACCTAATGTTAAAGTGTTACCATCATTTTCGTGTAACAGGTGATGAACTTACAGCTTTTTCCCCATGTGTTTCTTTCGCTTTGGTTTCCCCCTTTGTCGCTTTCTGCCTTTTCTTGTTGTCTGTGGGCCTTGCCTGAAACAAACACAAAATATAATAAATATTAAATAGAAATAAATAGAAATAAATTTAAAAAAAAATACAACTTCACCATGACTCAATTCAGCAAAAATGTGTTTCCACAAACATCTTATGTCAACATAAAAATATAACTGTATGTTACATTTCTAATTCAGAGAATATATTCACAGTGTCTTGAGATGACTTTATCAAGTCTTAATTCTTGTGACTCTTTAGTCCTGGTCTTTCTGAGGCTCCTCAGGGGCCAGTGGCCTAATTAAGCAATAAAATGAATGTTCTGTTCCGTTTCCCAACAAAGGAGGGTTCTAGGTTCTGACTCCCTTCCAAGAGTGCAAGACGCACGCCAGCTGGACACAAACACACACACACACACACACACACACACCAAAGCAACTGATTGAGTCTTTTAGAAGTCAGAGATTCCTTTTTTGTTTTACGACAACAAATACTTAAATGCAAATTAAATTATGCGTATTTGTATGCTGTGGGACCACCGTTTAGGAGCCACGATAAAACAGTTGTTTCACGTTGATCGTCTTTTGTCTAAATCGTACAATATATACCCGCCATTACTAAGGTATCTTTGTCTGTTAACATATACTAGGAAGAACTCACTGGGAATTTTAACAACTTCTTAATTTTGTCCCATGCCAATCTTCTTTTTCTTTTTTCCTCTTTAGTCTTAATGTAAGTTGTACTGAAAAAAATCCACTTTAAATGAACAGACTGGATGTCCGTTGGCAATAAAAGTGGAGAACTACTTGTAAAAACTGGTTTCACAGCAAAAGGAAGTGTGAACATGAGGACCAATGCCAAGTTCTCACATTGCGTCCCACTTAAATACATTTTTAATTAATTACCGCCTGCTCCCATCACAGTTCTAATACCACTATTGGTTATAATTAGCATATATTGATGTCAGGACACACACATATCAAAATAGTGGCATAAAAGTATCACTAGCGGTTTGAACAAACCCCTAAGACTAAATATAAAACTTCATCCAACACAGTTTGTGCAACAGACATGAATGATGTCTCAAATCAAGTGGCTCACTGGAGAGAGGAGTGCAATTTCTTTTCTCTTTGTGTAATTGTCTAGTGAATCTTAAACTGCACTATGGACGAGATATTTAGAAAAAGCAGTAGCTGTTGTCTTTAACATTAGGGTCAGCGTAAACTAGTATAAGGGCAGAACAGACCGAACCACTTCTGCCTTTCACACACAATTAACTCACCATGCAACCATCTCCATGGAGTTAATGTGTGTGTGTGAGCAGTGGGGCAAAGGGAAGAGCGGGCAAATACTGTTCACACTGCTGGTGAACCTTTACATATCTCTCTCTATCTTGCACACACACAAATAAACCCAAATAAACAACTTACCTGGTTGGTTCTGCATACAGATTTGCTTTTAGCCTGTAGGGAAAAGACAGACAGTAGAAACAAAATGATAATGACATTTACAATTAAAAGAAAGATCAAACATTATCATAGTGTACACATAGTGATATTCAAATACTATCATTGTTCATAGTTTATCATTTTAAATAAACCCCTAACACTAAGTATTAACTTTGGGGATTAACTTGTTCTGCGCTGCTGAATAATAATAATAATAAAAAAGGGGAGCATAAGTTATTTCCACCCTGAGTGCAAGTTATTTTACAATTACAATGAAAACAAAATCTAATTTTGTGTTGCTGCAGTGCCAATGAGGCATAAAATCACATTGAATTGGGTGAGTAATATGATTACTTTACAAAATGTTTTGCAGTTTACTAAGTCATATTATTAGTAGGGCTGTCAGACGATTAAAATGTTTAATCTAATGAATTACATGATGTTTCGATTAATTAATCTAATTAATTGCTAAATAAATTAGACTGTGAAAAAACCCACAAAAGATTATTTAACGCTGTATTATGTTAAATGAGAAAGTATCAAGCAGACATTACAAATTGTAGCTTTAGAAATAAATATTTTATTTGATTCAACACAGAATGTATTTCACATAAACATTTAGGAACATAACGTAAACTATGGAACATAAAAGAAGATAATCTGAGAAACATCTCAGTAGTTTTTGTTCATACAATAAAAGTCAATAGTAACCAAAATAGCTTTGTTACCAACAGTCTTCAAAATACTTTCTTTTATGTTCCACAAAGGAAGGTTTGAAATGACACAAGGGTGAGTAAATGATGACAGAATTTATTTTTTGGGGTGAACTGTCCCTTTAATGTTATTATTATTATTATTATTATTATTATTAATGAAATTATACTATAAATAATAAACTGAATCTGTCAGCATGAGTCATTCATTCATTCGATTCGTTCAAACAGCTGAATTATTCAGGAATGAAGTAAATGGCTCTCTTTATGAATGGACCTTTGATTCATTGATTCACACGATTCGTTCAAAACGCGGATTCATTCAGATTTCTACTATGGCTTCAAAATTGAGCAAAAGCACATAGTACTTTTAAAATATAACACGATATCAACTTCTTATTTACTGAACTGTTGTATAAAATCACATTTAAGCTCATGATCAGGACAAAATCAGCACTGGTGTCATATTGCTCTTGCTGCCTGTGTGATATTGTGTGATTTGTAATATATATAGTAAGACAAAACCAATTTTGCACCAATATCTTGCATTTTAGGGCATAACTGCATTTATGGAGTTGATTCCCTGCATCATACTTGTCAACAGTCAGCTATATGAAATATAAGATGACATACAGGTCTGTGGGTGGGGCCAACTGACAGCCCTAATTATTACTTAATAATTGTGAAGCAAAACATCTGAATATGTTCATACAGTCACGTGACATACAAACTAGTGTCTTCTATTAACCTTAGCAAAACAGAACATTTAACTTAAATTGAACAGATTTCTAAACTTGTTCTTGGCTTTAGTGATTCTATTACATTTTTAAAAAAAGTAGTTCACCCTCAGGCCAACCGAGATGTAGACGTGTTTGTTTCTTCATTGGAACAGATTTGGAGAAATTTAGCATTACATCATTTAAATGACTTACGTGATGTGACTTACATCACCGATTAATTCTTTGCAGTGAATGGGTGCTGTCAGTGTGAGAGTCAAAGCAGCTGATAAAAACGTAAAGTTAAGAAGATGGATCTGTTTTTTATAAACACAGCTTTTCACTTCACAAGACATTAACAGATGGACTGGAGTGGAGTGGATTATTGTGATGTTTTTATCAACTGTTTGGACTCTCATTCTGACGGCACCCATTCACTGGACGATCCATTGGTGAGCAAGTGATGTAATGCTGCGTTTCAACAAACTCATCTACATCTTGAATGGCCTGAGGATAACTACATTTTTAGCAATTTTTCATTTTCAGATGAACTACTCCTTTAAGTAGTTGGGCCAGTAAGCAACCACCCAGAACATCCTGGTGTCCATCCAAAACGCTTAAGCAACCACATAACAACCATCTGTGAGATCTAAATGAGTATTTATTACTCTACATACTTCCACATGAGATAATGTAGATCAGAATGGTGTTCATTCTAGCAGTATTTGATTGTGCATATACATTTGTCATAAGATAATAGTTCTATCATGTGAGAGTATAAACTTTATGAGTAAGATAAATGTTTTATCGCATGATAACGTGAGCTTTGGTGGAACAGTCAGACTGGATGCAGTTAATAATGTTGGCTGGTTGCCTGTGTGGTTAGCGTGGGTGTTTAAGTAACTCAGGGTTGGTCAACAGTGCTGAGTTCAGTTTGTTCGGGGCAGATCAGTATTACAAAGAGAGGATAGAGAGGCAAGCGCATGTAAATGCTCTTACCGAATGCTCGGCTCCACCCCTGGCCTTAATCCGAACCCCACAACCTCTGAAAAGGCTTTTGAGGAGAACCTCACAATGACCTGATAAAGAGCTGATGTTGACAGCTCGGCTACGGCCCAAAAGAAGAGTGTTTCGGGGGTGACGACTTTCTGTGACTGGGTTCAGGAAGTAGTCCATGGGGAGATGGGGTCATTCCCCATGTGACAAACAGGGTGGAAGTGCATTTGTATGTGTGAGGGGTGATCTGAAAGTCAGATTGCGGTGTGTGGGTGGGTGGGTTTACTTAGCTATTCCTAAGGGACAAAATTCCCCCCACAAGTTGGCAAAATGTGACAACCTTCTTTCTGAGTGTTTTTTAAGGGTATAATGGTTCAAAAATATAGTAAATATTTCCTGACAATAAATAAGACCATGTAAACTGCTTTTTAATCAAACAATGATTTGTAAACGTTAACAGTTTTACTCCATGTTTCACTACCGTTCAAAGCTTGGGGTCAGTAAGATTTTCCAAAATGCTTTTTTTAAAGAAGTATCTGCATTTATTTAATGAAAAAGTTACAAACAGTAATATTGTGAAATGTTATTACATTTTAAAACAAGCGTTCTTTATGTTAATATGTTTTAAAATGTAATTTATTCCTATGATGCAAAGCTGAATTTTCAGCATCATTACTCCAGTCTTCAGTGTCACAACATCCTTCAGAAATCATCCTAATATGCTGATTTATTATCAATGTTGAAAACAGTTATACTGCTTAATAAAACTTCTTCAGGATTCTTTGATGAATAAATATCAAAAGAACTGTCAGTACATACACTTTGTAACTATAAAAATGTCTTTAATGTCTCTTTAATGAATCCTTAATGCATCAGTTTAATGCATCCTTACTGAATAAAAGTATTAATTTATTAGTATTAATAAAAAAAAAAAAAAACTAACCTCAAACTGTTGAACGGTAGTGTGTAAAAACCTCTGCATACTTGGCATATTTGTTTACAATTTCAAAATCTTTTTCTTAAAGGGATAGTTCACCCTAAAATGAAAATTACCCCATGATTTTCTCACCCTCAAGCCATTCTAGGTGTATATGACTTTCTTCTTTCAGATGAATACACAATCAGAGTTATATTAAAAAATGTCCTGGCTCTTCCAAGCTTTATTATGGCAGTGAATGGCTGTTGAGACATTGAAGTCCAATAAAGTGCATCCATCCATCATAAAAAGTGTTCCACACAGCCCTGGTGTTTAATTAAGGATTCTGAAGTGAATCGATGTGTTTTTGTAAGAAAAATATCCATATTTAAAACTTTATAAACCATAATTGCTATCTTACACTAACTGTTGTACTCGCATACACAAGAGAGTAGCGTTCCAGTGGGTGACATAGGACATAAGTGCACCGCGGAACGCAGACATGCAGTGGAGAGAACAAAACAATGAGGAGCAAAGGAGCCATTCTTGTCCACCCCTGCTCAGGCATCGAAAAAATAGCGGACAGTTGACAGCTCACTCAGGGTTTGTGTTAAAATGGTCGAGTCAATCAATGGACCCTTTTCACAAGACTGTGATGTCGCGTTTCAATGGTCATCATCATTATAAAACCTTGAAAGTTTTTCATTTTTTAAATTAAAAAAAAAAATGCACATACATTTATAATACTGCTTTGTATTTTAGTACCTTTTCATCAAGTTACAAAAAAACTAGTTAACGCTTTGCAAAGGTGTTTCTAATGCCGCATCTATGGAAAGGACGGTAAATTTTACATTGTTTTCGCTTCTGACTGCCGATATCAGTCGCTCTCAATTTTTTTTCCTTTGATTGAAGTTGTGTTTCTTTTGCCTGACCTGAGAAAGTGATTATTATTATTTGGGATTTCAATACAAAAGCACTGGGTGGATTTTTATCATTATAGGGTAGTTGTGTTCACACACTGCCAACATACATTTATGTTCAAGCAAAATGTAAAAGTGAATTTTGTATCCGATGACCACTTTAATATAAGAAACTCATATACACCTTGGATGGCTTGAGTGTAAGTAAATCATGGGTTAATTTTCATTTTTGGGTGAACTATACCTTCAAGTTTAGTAATTATCAGGATTTAGCTGTACATATAATTTATTTTATTATTCTACAAATGCAAAATGATTTTGTTTAGTTAGGGTTAAGGGCCGTTCACTCAGAACACGTTCTCATGTTCCTTTCCGTTTTTAAATTTCTGCTTAGATGCATTAGTCTTTGATGCTGCATTACTGTTTTTCAGTTTTTGGTGTCACATGAACCGCAGTTTTAAGAATTTTCTAAACATGAGAGCATGTTATGTGCACTGCCCCTTAGGGTTTAGGTTAGTCTGTAAGTCATAAAAATAGCATTATATTAAAACAATATAAGTCTATGGTATGTTGACCTTATTGACATTGCTGGGTGTGTGTGTGAGCATGTATCTCACCTGCACTCACACTGGTTATGTTCAGTAAAAGGCAGCTGCACAAGTTCATGCTTCATGTATGAGGTCCTCATGAGCTGTGGAGTTCAACAGAGCAAGAGTCAGCGTTAAAATGCACACACACACACACACACACAGATGCACAATCTGTTCTGCATAGTAATGACTCCATCTTTTATCCCTCAATCTGTCTATACAGTACGTGACCAGGATCCAACCTGATCCATTACACTAGAGACTTCATCTACCCACACTGAATATGTATGAATAACTCATGCTGTGTGTCCTCTGTGTGTGTGTGTTTCTGGATGTTTTATTCACCATAAGTCGAGAGGTTTGAGATCTTGCATTAAACGGGGTGTGTTCCTGCGTGGAGGTACTTCAAAATCTGTCATTGTTGACATATATATGCAAGTGTGTGTGTAATATGAGTGTTGCATACCACCACGTTAAGCATGTGAATGTAAAATAGTACATGTATGTGTGAAAGGTTTCTATGAGTGTTTCTGTGAGGTGAAATGAAGAGCATTTTACTGTACATTAACCTTTTAAAAGTATGATGTCAGTAAGAATTCTTAAAAGACATAATACTTTTTAAATATTAAACATCTCAAAAATAAATGCATATTAGAATGAGTTCTAAAGGATCATGTGACACTGAAGACTGGAGTAATGATGCTAAAAATTCAGTTTTGAATCACAGGAATAAATTATATTTTAACTTACATTCAAATAGAAAATAGTTATTTTAAATTGTAATAATATTTCACAATAGTACTGTTTTTGCCGTATTATTTAATTAAATAAATGCAGCCTTGGTGAACAAAAGAGATTTTAAAGTCATTAAAAAATTTCACTAACCCCAAACTTTTGAACAATGGACAATTCAGCCACATTTAAGAAAGCATGAATGCCATTAGATAACAAAATATCAAAACAAATGCCATTTATTAATAAAAAAAGACACTGGATGTCAAATGTTTGTGAAACGTCTGCAATTAATGTGATGAACTGCACCTGTGTGAACTCTGCATTAGGTGCATTGGTGTGTTTGTGTGTGTGTACCTCCATTACAAGTGTGTGTGTTTTTGATGGCACACACTCCAGCGCCTCATCGGAGCAGCAGCCTCCACAGCGGCGCAGTGTTACACACGACGGCAGGAAGAGGTGATTTGTCTCCCACGGATACTCCCGCCAAACTTCCACCAGTGTCTCTCTGGGATGACATCCACTTTTCTGATACACATCCAACCACCTCACCACTGAGAGAGAGAATAAATTAATAACAGTGAATAAGAAAACTCTTCACTCTTTATGGAACGTTCCAGGTTTTGCACAGAATCTGTGACATGCTATTGTAATGCATTTAAATGAATGCATCCTGGAAGGTTAATTAGACAACCTGCCTTATCATTAATTTAAAACGACACTATACATGCACATAAATAGATTATACATTATATATACACATAAATATTGATGCAAGAATCTGAATTATTGACGTAATGTCCGTTCTGTGCAGATGTGTTATCAACAGAATTCCTGGTGGTTGATTTTCTCAATCTGTTCCTGGTATCTTTGTGCGTAAAGCATTACACGGTCAGGACAAGAGTTGAAATATCGGATATAACCGTGCAAAGTGATTCTCTCGAGCCAGTCTCATCTGAACATGTATAAAGTGGTTGTGCTTTTAAAACAGTATGTATTTTAACATTTATCTTGGTGCAACACCATCAAATGTAGAGTAAGTATACTGCCATTGAAGATTTCTTTTTTAATTTTTTCCTGCAGTAACTGACAACATGTCAAATGCTGTTTATAGAGTGTAATTTATATTTAACCCAGAACATTCCTTTAAAGGATTAGTTCACGTCCAGAATAAAAATGATCATTCTGATCACTTACTTATCCCCATGTCATCCAAGATGTTCATGTCTTTCTTTCTTCGGTTGAAAAGAAATTAAGGTTTTTGAGGAAAACATTCTAGAATTTTTGTCCATATAGTGGACTTCAATGTGGAACAGTGGGTTGAGGTGCAGTGCAGCTTCAATGTAGCTTCAAAGGGCTCTACATGGTCTAGTGAAACGCTCATTATCTAGCAAAACGATTGTAATTTTCTTTAAAAAACAAACT
This sequence comes from Labeo rohita, assembly GCF_022985175.1. Taxonomy (NCBI): domain Eukaryota; kingdom Metazoa; phylum Chordata; class Actinopteri; order Cypriniformes; family Cyprinidae; genus Labeo; species Labeo rohita. Next base: position 21,931,693 of record NC_066882.1, on the reverse strand, counting down.
ATATATATATATATATATATATATATATATATATGTATACTTCGGAACCACAAATGTATTTGTGACCTGTCCAATGTGACTATGTAATGCGTGAAGTTGAGCGAATGCAGGATGAGCATTTATGGTTATTTATGGTTTACATTTTTTTTTTTTTTAGAAAATGACTGATCATTTTGTTGAATAAGACCCTTATTTCTTCTATAGTCCACTATATGGAGAAAAATCCTGGAATGTTTTCCTCAAAAACCTTGTAAACCTGAGTAAATTATTCTGGAAGTGAACTAATCCTTCAAATATTAAGGGGTTAGTTCACCCAAAAATGAAAATTACACACTTATTAACCCACCCTCAAAGCATCCTAGGTGTATATGACTGACTTCTTTTAGACGAATGCAGCTGGAGTTATATTAAAAATTGTTTGGGCTCCTTCAAGCTTTATAATGAACTGGGCAGGTGTTTCTCTTCATCAGTCCAAAACAAGTCCAATAAAGTGCATTCGTCCATAATAAAAAGTGCCTCACGTAGCTCGGGAGGTGAATAAAGGCCTCCTGTAGTAAATCGATGCATTTTTGTAAGAAAGATCCATATTTAATACGTAATAATCACTTTAATCAAGCTTGCGCTCACTGTTTTACATGGAAACAGCTCTGGGCGGATGACGTAGGATGTTGGTACTGTGCAAACGCCTGTGGCTCGTGAAAACCAACGTTTGTTTGCCAGCAGCCATATCATCCTGTAGCCCAAGACTGGTTGTCCACTGATGCAATACAGGGTTAAGCCTCTCTGTGGTCATAAAAAAATCCCATGTCTTTTGAAAAGAGTAGAGGTGTAACCTCTGCATCCTGGCCAAATTACAAACGCCTATTGCATTATAAAAATATTTAACTGTTGGGCAGAAGTCTGCTGCGGATCTTGCCTTAGTGCAGCAGAAGTGCACATCGAGGAAGCATAGCGGCTGCAAAGGGGACACTCACGAGCACCCTTCATAAAGCTAAATTGACTAATGGGACATCCTGTGGTCTCGTGGACTTAACAGACAAGCGCACATGGAGGCCACAAGACTGCAAGTGCACATGAAGTGTGCCATTTGGGACTGGGCCTAAATAGTTGCTGAAATCAAGGTTAACACACTACTGTTCAAAAGTCACTAAGAAATTGTGAAATCTTATTATAATTTAAATATAAATATAATTTAAAACTGTTTCCTATTTGAATATATTTTATACAGTAGTCAACATTTGAAGTGGATCTTTCATCAAATTTGTCCTAAAACCAAAAAGAATACCTAAACTTTTTTGATCCACTTCAAATGTTGACTACTGTATATATGCTTGTATTTCTGGAAATATTATTTTAATTAACTGAATGCATCCTTGCTGAATCTTTAAAGAAAAACTTTTTAAACTGTGGGTGGCCTTTATGGGTGCAATGCAATGACAGAGTAGCTGCCACAAAGGCATTTTGCCATGAGCACTGAGAACCAGAATGATTAATTTTATTGTACTGTTTTATTATATATTACATAAATCAGTAGTGCACCTATGAGGATTAGATAACAAAAGAAAGCAAGGCTCAGTACCTTCTCCAGATTTGTGGCTCTCTGTTGGCATCCAGTGGTCTGACTAGAGGAAAGGACACAGGCAAAGCGTCAGACACAACATACAGCAGAGACAATAACAAAAGCACACACTCTATATGGTGCTATGAAGAGCTGATTTCAGTGAAAATAATGCTGAAAACATTCCTTAAAATGCTTTTCTAGTGTTTGTTTGTGCCAGAGCAGCATAAAGGTGGATGTTAGCACACATTCACACAAACACGCCCCTCATACAGCGAGGTCCGTGCACTGGAACAAGGTCACCGCTGAGGGAGAAAGCAGACTTTGCACTGCAGCGCAAACAACATACACATACATGGCTTCCTTGCACCATGTCTGACTGCTCGCTGTGTGGGTAGTTTTTCTAAGCATGTGTGACAATCGCATTATAGGTGATTTTACACTGATATTGGCCAGCATTTTCAGATTATATCTTCACAGCTAAGTGTTCCGTGCATTTGCTCCGAAACGACGGCATCAAATAAAGTTTTAATGCAATTAAATGCAATATTTATCAGAAAACAGGATCACTGCACGGTGCTGACGTGCAAGGAGGTGTCTGGAGATACTGTGTTGCAATATGAGGGTTGAGGCAGTCAATTCCTCATCTACCTCCTGCCTCTATGCCATTGTGAAATACAGCAGCCAGCTCAGAGCTGGCAAGGCGACTGGCACACACACACTTTCACACACATATTAACATTCACTTTCTGAAATGCACACACACTGAAAATCACAGCACTGCCAGCTTTTTTTTGCAGCAGCAGTTGGCTGGATTTGGCTGCGTCAGCCCTCTCTTTCTAAGAGCCCTTGAGTTTGAGAACCAATCATTGGCTCAGCCACCTCGCTCTCCCACAATCCCCCTCCACCTGTGGCCCGTGGGTCAGTCTGGCGTCTGTGAATGAGCTCGAGCATTAAGAATTGAGGTTTTCAAAGTGAACAGCGGGTATCAGGCAGTGCTATAGCTGATCCAAGTCTGAGACCACATGGAAAATCTGGGATTTTTTTTTTTTTTATTTAAACCTGAAAATAAATAGAATGCTTTAGGATGTTCAAGAATTAAATCTAGAGAAAAACTGACGTAAAATGACAGAAAAAATATTCACGATTCTGGACATTTGAAAAAATGGTGTAGGATTGTTACTTTGAAACAATTTTTACTCAAAAATTGACTTACCCTCAAGCCATCTTAGATGCATATGACTTTCTTCTTTCAGACAAATACAATCTGAGTTATATTAAAACATGTCCTGGCTCTTTCAAGCTTTATAATGGCAGTGAATGGCTGTTGAGATTTTTAAGTCCAATAATGTGTATCCATCCATCATAAAAAGTACTCCACACAGTTCTGGGGGTTAATAAGGGCTCCTGAAGCTAATTGATGTGTTTGTGTAAGAAAAATAATCCATATTTAAAACTTTATAAAGCATAATGTCTAGCTTAGTTCATAAGTAAGTGATGTCCTGCGATGATGTAGGACGCAGCGTAGCGTAAGCTCTCATGAGAATATGTCTCTTCCTCGCTTATATTGAAATCGTTTCTTTACAAATCCTCATTTTGTACTTCTAATTTGTGACCGGAGCTTTGTTTTGTTTTCCCCTTTGCGCTTCCGCGTTTGTCTATGTCCTACATCATCGGCTGGAACACCACTCTCTCATGAATGCATGTACGACAGCTAGTGGAAGCTAGAGGTTACGGTTTAAAAATATTTAAATATGGATATTTTTAATTCAAAACTGCATCGATTTACTTCGGAAGGCCTTTTCCCCCCCAAACCGTGTGGAGTACTTTTTATGATGGATGGATGCACTTTATTGGACTTCAAAATCTCAACACCCATTCACAGCCATTATAAAACTTGGAAGAGCCAAGACATTTTAAACTGAACTCTGATTGTATTCGTCTGAAACGAGAAAGTCAAATACACCTAGGATGGCTTGAGGGTGAGTAAATCATGGGGTAATTTTCATCTTTGGGTGAACTATCCCTTTAAACATGAGAAATTCTTTCTACAAACAGTTTGTTTTCTTTCACTGAAACACAAGACGCGGTTTAAATGATCTTGAATCATTCTAAAGACTACAATCATCAAGTTTTTGTTCATGTCAGCTATAGTGCTGCAGTCATTTAAGCAAAAAGAGACAAACCAAATACTAAGATGCTGATTCTGAAATTCACCTATATTGTTTAATTTCCACTCGTTTACATTATTATGCTGATAATGTTACTTGATGGGGAAAAAATGCAAGCAGATGTATTTTCACTAGTGGTCTCAGCTTTCTAGACTGTACTGCACATGCTGGATTGCAAACAGAAAATGCTAGACATCACAGACTGCCGGTGTTGCCAGGGTTGTGATTTTCCTGCACATTTGGGCCATTTTAAAAATGCAGTTGCAGGAAAGTTTTTTCGGCTTTAAAACGACAGCTGCAAAAAGTTAATCTGTAGAAAATAGATCTTGTTATTATATACTGTGTTTTATATCTTTACTTTATGTGTATTAATCCTTGGAATGAATATCTGGCAACCTAAGTACTGCAAGTATAAGGAGATATTATGGGGGGCATGTTTGATGTCACCTCATACTAGAGATCACATGAGTTTCAACCACATCAGGAACTGAATTTTAAAGCAGGTTAACTGAGTTTGGCAGTTAACTGCACAATGATGCTGTCTGAGGACAAAACAAGACTGACTGTGGAACGAAGAGTGAATGAAACAAAAACAGTATGTGGGATATTAAAGAGCAGGTCATACGGTAAGTGTCCTAATATTGTGTTGGAGTCTCCTACAACAGGTTTAAGTGCATCTAAGGTAATTTTCTCAGAATATACATTTAATATTAGAATCATTTTGCAATGATTTGTTCGAAGGAGTTCTGAGCTTAAGGTCTGTAAACCCCTCCCTTCTATAAGCCTGCTCTGCTCTGATTGGTCAGCTGGCCAAGTCTGTTGTGATTGGTCTTTCCGTATACAATGCAAGCAAATCATGCCCACAGCAAAACTTTAGTTTCTAAACTGTAAACACTTCACATAACAATAATGGCAGATAAGTTAGCCGAGTGCTAACATGACTAACTGATTCAACAATAAATTTTGTAAACCAAAATATGTATACATGTTTTATTATTAAACATAGTAATTAGAACAACGACTGTCTACATGAGGGGTCACCAGACCCAGTCCTGGAGGGCCAGTGTCCCTGCAGAGTTTAGCTCCAACCCTAATCAAACACACCTGAACCAGCTAATCAAGGTCTTACTAGGTATAGTTCAAACTTCCAGGCAGGTGTGTTGAGGAAAGTTAGAGGTAAACTCTGCAGGACCCTCCAGGAATAAGTTTGGTGACCCCTGGTCTACATTAATCAACACATTGTTAGGAAATAGTGGGTTCACAGCGAATTATCAGAACTTTTTCAGTAAGAGAGTAATATCATTCAGCAATTTCTTTGTAGTACTGTGAAATTTACTAGTAATTTCTGAGTGAAAACTATTTAAGTCCAGTGTAGTTTTTATTCTTTTTGAGTGGGTTTTGAGTCAGCTTTGGGCTGAAAATTTGTCTGGGACCTGGCAACCCTGATCACTGCCCACCTGGCAATAGCAACTTGAACATCACTGTGCACCTGACACAGAGAAACCTAAAGGTCACAGTCTAAGAGTTTTGAAAATCATGCCATACCTTACCATGCATTTGAGGTGCACTTACACCAAGACTGGCAGCATGCAATGTAATGCAATGCAACATTCGGAAGGTTTACATTTCACAGCATCTTCAGCATCATCAAATTAAATATACTAGAGCCAAACTGCAGGCTAAAATAAATAACCGAAGTTTCGGCTAAACACAACAGGACAAACGATGAGTGGAGCTGCATCATTACGAAGACTTATGATATGCATCCATAAAGCAGAGCTCTGGTCACACGTACACCGACCACATACCGCTGCGCTTACGAATAACGGAGATGCGCAAATTCAGTGCATTCTGTCATCCTGCCTTCATGTGCTACTGTATTTATCTCGCAACGCTATTGGTGCTAACAAAAGGTGTCGTATACTGGCCTGATGGCTGTAATGTTGACAACAGCTTGTGTAAGTGAAGATAAAGATAAGAAAAGAAGTGCGTCACTGTCTATCTTTCTTAGACCCAGCCAAATAAATAAATAAATAAATAAATAAATAAATATCGTTTGGGACAAACGTACATATTATAATACATATATTTTATTAGAATAAATTATTCAAATTTGATTTAGAATTTAATAACCGCACAACATTTAACACCCACTAGGACTATATGAGGTATAAATTGAATGTACAATATATTTAAAAAATCATACTAAATAAATAATATATTTTATATTTTAATAATAATATTATTAAAAGCACATTAGACTATATGTATTTAACTAATATATATATTAAAAAATCTTAAAATATTCTAGCATTATATTGTTATATTATTAATATTAGTCTATTAATATTATTATAATGCACCACATTATATTAATATTATAATAAAGGCCACACCCCCATGATGTGCTCTTTACCACTCTCACCTCGCTTGAATGGGTTCAAAGACAACACTAAAGACAAAACATACTGTACAGTGATCACTTAATTAGTGGCTTTTGCATTACATGTTTAAAAGCATCACCTTTCCCATCCTGCCAAACGTCAATGACCGTCAGGTTATTTCAACACATAAAATGCCCAGAAGAGTGTTGTGCATTAACTCAGCTCTATAAAGTGCATTTTACAAGCAATAGTGAGGAATTAAAAGATACTTATCAAGTGTTTGATAAAAGACAGCCAGACCAGTAGTTAAATAATTACATTTAAGCGTAAAGACTTAAAGATTGCTATTATAACAAAGAAAACACTTTTAAATGGCTGAATAAAAATAAGTAATCCTACTGTTTAATATTTTAAATAATAATAATAAAATCTTATTAACTATTATAATAAAAAAAAAAAAAAAAAAACAAACAAAAAAACATGTTCTTACCGGTGTTTTGGCACACTGTGTTGGTATTCTGGTAAGTGAGACGAACTGAAACATTCCCAGAATAACTCTCAGCTTGATCCCCATTGTTTGAGTTCACCAAGAAAAGTCAGAAATAGTTGCGTAAATAATATATAGCAGGTCCAACGTCCAGTCCTTACAGTTGTCAATTCTCAATGAATGATTATTCCACTTTCACATCCGAATCCAACATCTTTAATCCAAGCAATGACAATTTACTCAGTAGATTCTCAAAAAACAAGGCAATTGTCATACCTGTCATGGTTTAACGAGAAAACAAAACGGCAAAAATGAAATATCTCAAGTTTTAAAGTAGGTAAATGAACAAATAGACATAACGCGGACTCTTTGAGATAAAAATCAGGCTTTTGAGAGGCTTATATAGTCGTAGGGCGTTTTTCTTATAAATAACTAGCTAAAATAAATCACAATATATGTTATTTCACAGGAGAGTTTTCCATGCATTCCGTGCGTTTCATTTATACCGGCTCCCTCGCAGGAAAATTCCCGGCGGCACTAGAGTGCGTCCTTACGGTCCTTTGAAATATATCCGGTAACAAATAAATATATCCTCAAGAATCGATGTTATGAGCCTCCTGAAGGTCTCTGTGTCTCCCGTCTGGCATTTCAGACCAGCTTTGTGCGGCGCATCCCGTGCTACTGTAGGTCACCAGTGAAATCATGCCCACCAAAACCCATGATGACGCTTTGCTTGTCAGAGACAAGATCTTATAATTAAAATGTTCGACATATGCATAATCTATACTGTCAACATGAGCAATGGAATACTATTGCGCCTATATGAAATTAGAATGAGAGAAATGCACCTTGATTTGGATAAGGTCGTTTTCTCCAGTCTCTTATTTGCCCTTCAGGACTCACACGCTCCGCAACTCTCGGTGCGCGTCACCGTCGCGCTCGTGGAACTTTTCTTTTTTTCCTCCTGACGCGCAGACTTTGCTCGCGCGCAAACCCGCACAGGTGTAATGCTCGCGCATCGCGAGGTAGACAATTATTAACCGACTCCCCCTGTCTGTTTATGAGTGCTTTCCCTCTTAAGTTGTTTTGGGTTCTTTTTATAAAGGAGACATTCTCATGTAAAAAAGCAGACAGGATGATCATTATAAAACGGCTAGTTTCGTTTCTGGGTGTGGATTCATTGATACATAGCGGCGATAAACAATTAAGACTGCTAGATTATTTCTTTAAGAAGCTAAATCTCACCTGAGTATGTCTAAGCTAATGTGGTCCAGGCCATTCCGTCATGTTTATTAATATTTTTGACTCGAATCAAACCAGTTAACATGTGAATTACACTTGAAGGTTATCATACAAAACATTTTTACATTGTAGAAACGGCTATGACGCGAAACACCTGTTCACCTAGTTACTATATCACTGCGCAGCGCCCAGAGACCCTATGCCAACCGGGACTATATTTTCCTGCGGAAGGACGGAATTTAAAGGGAAATCTCAAATCTAAATATTCTGACGATAGGTTTGATTTAATTTTACAAAAAAATAACAATCTTACCATGACAATCTTGCTTGACAGTCATGTCACCATTCACTTCGTAGTATGGAAAACAGCATCTTGGACATTTTGCTATAAACAACGTTTTTGTTCCACAAAATGTAAGGAAATAACATGGTTTCGAAAGACGTGAGTACGTGTAAATGATACCCATTTACAATTTTAACTGACATATTATGTTATATTGTTATTTACTTAACATATGTTATATGAAGCAACTGTTGTGGATGGGACCTATCCACCTTATGCTTTGACGCAGAAGTAAGCCTATGGGTGAGACTTCCGGTTCATTAACGGCTATAAGTAAATAACGAGAAGAATAACAATGGACAGTAAACAGTAAAACTGTTTGCACTACAAACCAGTGTGCTCATAATTAAGATAATACACTCTTGAAATAAAGGTGCTTTAAAAGGTTCTTCACAGGGATGCCATGGAAGAACCATTTATGGTTCCACAAAAAAACATTCAAAGGTTCTTTAAAGAACCATCTATTTCTTACCCTCTGAAGAACCTTCTTTCGCCACAAAGAACCTTTTGTGAAACAAAGTTTCTTCAGATATTAATGGTTCTTTATGTAACCATTAAGACAAAAAAGGTTCTTTTTTTGTGTACATTAAAATAGTATGGTAAGACATACCAATGGTTCTAAATGCTAATTAAAAAAGAAACATTGTATCCACCTTGGTCGTTAACGTGGAAGTAACACAATGGGTGAGACTTCCGGTTCATTAGCTGCTATAGAGAAATAATGAAAGGAATAACAAATGTGCCGTAAACAGTAAAACTGTTTGCACTACAAAACAGTGTTTTTTAATAATTAAGATAATACATTAAAGTAACATAGCAAGACACAACGATTTGCAATATCAAGCAGCAAAACGAGTTTTGTACAGCTAAAAATAGCTGGACACGGATGACACCGGAAGCCAGACCCATCAAATTTACAAATGGCCACACCTGTTCTTACCGGAAGAAACCATTTTCTAAAGCAATTAATGGTTTGTGAAGACTACCCAATAACCACAACTGTAGTCAGAGATTACAAACTTTCACTTTATAATGCAAAAAAATTTTTTTTTTTTTTTTTTTTTTAAAAGCAATTAAATAAGACTTTTCTGTACATCAACAGCCATGACTATATGTAAGCTTGGACCACAGTCGTAAAGGTAAATTTTTGTTTATATTATTTTTTTACATACACACTATAAAATAATACGGTAAAAACGACAGCTGTAGTTGCCAAAATTTTACTGTGAAAAATACGGTAGCAACATTTTAAATTCTACAGTTTTAACCTAAATTTACATTTGGCATTTCAAAATATCATACATACCAACCTATTGAAATACTGAAATCTGTTTTGTACCTTTGATGAGAAAGTCACATGATGAAGCCCAACAAAAGCAGATATTACTTAATATTAACACATATAAATGGTGGACAGTGTCATTCACACAAACACTAAACACCATCATGGTAACACACATGAAACTGAAATAATGCAATAAACATTCATTTAACAACATTAGGTGTAACTTACAACCCTAATGTACAAAACTGATTTAAAAAAAAAAAAAAAAAAAAAAAAAGAAAGAAAATTGAATGCATGTAATTAATACAAGTCAATTTATGGTTATTCCCTGTAAATTTTATGTTCTTTTTTAAAACTGAAAACGACATACTACCGTAAAATTACATGCAATGTCCAATACGTTTTTTTCACTGTTTATAGTAGGGGAACTTACCGTTAACCATTTAACCAGTTTTTACTGTAGCATTTTTAGTTTTTTACCACTAAATTCATGATCATTTTTACAGTGTAAGCTTTCTATTAATGTATGGTTTGTTAGGATAGAACAACATTTGGCCAAGATACAACTATTTGAAAATCTGGAATCTGAGGGTGCAAAATAATCTAAATACTGAGAAAATCGCCTTTAAAGTTGTCCAAATGAATTTCTTAGCAATGCATATTACTAATCAAAAATAAGTATTGACATGTTTACGGAAGGAAATTTACAAAATATCTTCAGGGAACATGATCTTTACTTAATATCCTAATGATTTCTGGCATAAAAAAAAAAAAATAAAAATCGGTAATTTTAACCCATATAATGTATTGTTGGCTATTGCTGCAAATATACCCATGCTACTTATGACTGGTTTTGTGTTCCAGGGTCACATATTATGAACATAACACATCCTTAGAAGTCACTACCATGACTATTATCAGGTATAAATTCAAAATAGTTTAAACAACATCTAAACTGCTTGATTAAACAAACTAACAAACGTGAACCCATTAGACTTTGCTTGCATGTGAGGACCCTCACCATCACCCACAGGTATGTTTGGGTTATACGGAGCAAAAAAAAAAATTCATGTGGGCTGCAGGAATGCAGGCTGTTCTATCTCTCCTGGACTGCTTACAGCATTAAAGCTGACAACCGCAAAGAGCCCCTTTCAGAGCATAACTATATAAATGCCTTCTGGAAAACCCAGAGTGGTCAGGAGAGAAGGTCCAGTCATCACATATCCAAATAAACAAACCGGGCCAAGGTCACAAGATTTCACCATCGATACTGCTGAACTGTGGGGTGATGTTGTTAGTACTTCTGTGAAGTCTCTCCAGATGGTTCCCTAGGAGTTTAGTTTTAAAACATCAAAATGATAGGTGCTCTCGTAGAGACAGTCAAGCAGAAAAAACACCATCGAAACTGTCCCTGACTCATTCCTCAAAGCTGGTATCTCCAAGATCAGACCTAAGCAGAGAGGAGCACCTGCATATGGGCCCATGCCATATCAGAAAACCACATCAGACTGAGTCCCAGGCCGTGGAGTCATAGAACAGCCCAGATTGTCAACATCTGCACAGGCTTGGAGAACGTGAAGCTTCTGTGACATTCGTCTACTGAAGTTGATTCTACAATGTCAGGAAAGAACGTTGCTAATTGGGAATGACATAGTTTTTCTTTGCTAAGAGGTGTGGGACAATAAATAATAAGAAGCAAAGCAAATATATGGAAAGATTTAGGCTGTTTTACCATCCACAAGGTAAAAAAACAGTCAGACCAAGTATAAGCAATAGCAAAAGTGTTGCTTAATGCTTACCTTAGCAAATATCAGTAATAATGCCTTCTGGAAGTATATGCTATTATTCAAAAAAATTCTTTTTAAAGAAATGAATACTTCTATTCAGCAAGAATGCAATAAACTGACCAAATGTGACAGATATTCATAGTGCTACCAAAAAAAACAACAAAAAAAAAACTTTTCAACACTGATAATAATAAATGTTTCGTATGCAGCAAATCTGCATATTAGAATGATTTCTGAACACTGAAAACTAGTAATAATGCTGAAAATTCAGCTTTGACATCACTGATTAAATTACATTTTAAAATGCTTGCAAATAGAAAACAGTTACTTTAAATTGTAATATTATTTTAACATGATTTACTGTATTTTCGATCAAATAAATGTAGCCTTGGTGAGAATAAGACTTTCAAAATCATTTCAAAAACTTATCGACCCCAAACATTTGAATGGTTGTGTATAAGAACATTGAAGGAGTTTGCGAAAAATCTACAGAACCACACATGCACGCAGATGACAAGTTTTACATAACTGAGATCCATATCATCTTTAATTATTAATCACTTCAAAACCCAGTGACATTAAGGCTTGCATTAGAGCAATTTCACACAAAATCAATATTTGCTTTATAAAGATGAAGGCGCACTGGTAAATATCTAATGTGGAATTTACATTAAATGTCAAACTCTAAAATATTTTTCCATTCTTCAAATAAGGCAGTAAGTTGGATATCTCAAAAGACTTCATTTCAGGATCTATGCCTTGTGACAGCAGGGGTCACAAGGCAAGCATTTGTAGGAAATGTATTTGATATGCAGCCTATTATACGGGTGAAAGAAACTTCTCATTACTTGCCAAAAACCCATTCACTTCCTGTTCAAGATAAGATTATTTCATGTTGCATTCAATAAAACTGGAAAATAGTCAGCACCTAGAATAAAACTCACGCTGGACAGCACAAATCTGCCCATCTGTATAACATTCTTCCATGAGAAACTCTCTCCCACACACACACTGAGCTTAACAAAGTGCACAATGTACAGTGTTTTCAGTGTTTTCATGAACTACTTTATCAGGAATGCAATGTTTCCATAACACCCTTTCCAGGTGCAGTTACAACGTCGCCTGTAAATGCAGGCAATACAGTAAGTTTACAGGTGTTTAAAACACCTCATAAGGAGCCATGTTGGCCTATAATCAGCCCGATTTGCCTTCCAACCCTTGTGACCTTCATCTGATAGAGTTGGGTGAAAGAACAGGACTGAAATATTACTGCATTTGTGGATTTGACACACTGTGACCCTAGAAAATTTGATAAAAGCTATGAACACAAAATATAATTCACTCTTCCACATTCATCCACAACCTGCACTCTCTCCATAACCCTGTGTGTTGAGCTTCTTTTAGATCTGCCCTTTCCTTGCTTTATTTCTCTTCTCCATTATTGCGGATCTTGTATCTCTCCAGGAACTCTGCGTGCTTCTGTCTCAAGATCTCCTGCTGCTTCTTAAAGCCGTTCACTCTGAGGAAAACCAGAAAGCAGCATGATCAAATACATTTTTAAAAAGAAAATGTGTGCTATCCCATGCAAAACTCATTGTAATTATGCAAGGGCATGGTTTACGAAATGTTAAAGGTGACCTATTATGCCCCTTTTTACAAGATGTAATATACAATGCCTATAGAAAATCATCATACCCCTTTGAAATAGTTACTTTATTTATCTTACAGCCTGAAATCAAACCTCATGCCAAATAACTGTTCCAGCTTTATTTATTAATTTTGGTCTTACAACATCAAACCAAAGCAAGAAAAACACAACAGTTCTGCAAATTAACAAAAAAACAAACAAAAAAACTAGAATAACAGGGTTGGGAAAGTCATCAGCCCCTTGATTTAACTTTAACTTTTGCTTCAATTACAGCCATCAGACTTTTTGGATATGTCTGTACTAGTTTTGCACACCTTAATTGGGGAATATTTGCCCATTCTTCCTTGAAGAATTGCTCAAGTTCAGTCAAATTCTGTGGTGAACAGCAACGGAATGCTCTCTTCAAATCCATCCACAGATTTTTGACTGGATTTAAGTCAGAGCTCAAGGACATTCACCTTCTTATCCATAAGCCATTTAATTGTTTTTCTGGCAGTATGTTTAGGGTCATTGTCATGTTGGAAGGTGAATGACCTGCCCATCTTCAGCTGTCTAGCAGAGGTTTTCCTCAAGAACTTGGACGTGCTCGGCAGCATCCATTTTCCCTTCAATCCTGACCGATCGCCCGGTCCCAGCTGAAGAGAAACACCCCCAACAACATAATGCTGCCACCACCGTTCTTCACAGTAGGTATGGTGTGTTTAGGGTGGTGTGCTGTGTTTGCATTTCACCAAACATAGTGGTTGGAGTTGGAGTCTGAAAAGGTAAATTTTGGTCTCATCAGACCACAGCACCTTTTGCCAGAAGGTATCAGACTCTTCCAAATTTGTTTTTGCATAGCGTAAACGGAAAAAGCCTTTTTTCGTGCCACCCTGCTATACAGGCCAGCTTTGTGTAAAGCTTGGAAGATAGTTGTCACACGCACAGACTGAGAGTTTTGTAATTTCTTCAAGGTTGCCTTTGGCCTCCTGGTAGCTTCTCTTGTCAATGTCCTCCTGGCTCTGTCATCCACTTTGGATGGATGGCCTGATTTAGGCACTGTTCCGGTGTTGGCATACGGTTTCCACTTCTTAATGATGCTCTGAACAGTACTCTGAGGGATAACTAAAGCCTTTGAAATGTTTTTGTAGCCTGCGCCTAACTCGTGCCTTTCTACAACTTTATCCCGGAGGTTTTTTCAAAGCACTTTCCCAACCATGGTGAATTCTTAGCCGTACCATGCAATACTAACAGTGGAATCCTCAAGAAACAGCTCGTTTTATTCTGAAGTAATCAACACCACTACTATTAATGTCAGGTGGGGCAACTAACCTGGTGTTTAATCTAAAAGTTGACTGCTTGCATCTGAGCAAGTTTATAATGGTGTACTCTAAGGGGCTGATCGCTTTACCAAATTAGGCATTTCACTGATACATTTTTAATAATCATTTTTTTAAATGATATTTTTACTTTAATAATAAGGGTTATAATGTGCACATGCAGCTAAAAAGAAGTTAAGACTTAATTTATTTTATTTTCCAGGGTGTAATGTGACAAAAGGTAAAGGTTTTAACAGCGTATGATGATTTTGTTATAGGCACTGTAAGTCTCAGGTGTCCCCAGAATGTGTCTGTAGTCTCAGCACAAAATATCGCACAGGTTATTAATTATATAATTTGAAAATGCCTATTTAGAAAGCAGAAACATGGTGTTTTTGTGCATGTCTCTTTAAATGCAAATAAGCTGCTGCTCCCCGCTCCCTTTTCCAGAATAGGGCTGTGCCTTTACAGTTTGTACGTTCGAAGTACGAAGTACGTTCACAGGAGCGACTCGTTTTAGCACAAGCTTGCAGAGAAAGGCTTACAAAAAAAACTGTTCTTTCTCACAATTTCTGGGTTGGTAGATGCACTGGGGACCTGATTATAGCACTTAAAAATGGAAAAAGTTTTAATAGAATAGTTCACCCTAAAATTAAATGAAGCAGAGTGCATAAAAAGGCAGATGCTTTTTATACAAAGTGACTTTCAAATTGCATTAACTTGCACTTCAACCTTATTAGGGGGCCGAATGAGTTGCTAATAAAGAGCAAATCCATAATGGCTGGCAAAATAACAAGATGAATCTATAATCATCTTACTTTATCTCTCCTTTACATGTTACCAATGTATCCCCTAATGCTTTCAAACGCTACATCTTTTGTATTCAAAACCTCTGATGTGCCTCTTGAGGCGACACGTGTAATTTCAAAGCGCTCCCCACCTGGCTCTTTCTTTGGATGTGTTGTAGATCTCAGTGATGACTCTATCCTTCTCATCCATGAAGTTATTATGGACCTCTTCCAGTTTCCTGCATGACAGACCAGCCCAGAGGTCAAAGGTGAACAGATTTACTGCCAACATATATATTTGGAGGGGTGAACAGACATCCACGAGGTGCCCACATAACTTTAGGGTCGCATTTAAAAGGGCACACGGGCACTGACAGGGCAATAAAACATTTGATAATTTTCCAAAACATTTTAAGTGTGCTTCTGCTACGCGTCAACCGAGCAGCGTCTGTTTATAGAAGATACTTAATCTCAGTCGCCTGAATTCAAGGTGTAAAAACATTTAGCTGATACTGGAAAGCATAACTAAACATCAGGGATTATGGGAAACCAGTGAACACATTCTACTGGGGTTTGTCTGGCTCTGGGACAGACAAAATGCGTTTCAGAAACAAAACATCATTATCACGTACTCATCAGAAAAACGACGCATGAACAAAAGAAAACATTTTGCACTGCGTTTCATACAAACAGTTGCAAAACACTCACTTATCAGCGCAGCATCATTCAGAATGTGTTGAAAAATATTAGGATGGAACACTGTGCATGTTCATGTCAATAAAATGTGCGCCTGATATGTTTTTGGTCTCACCTGAACCCAAAGTAATGCACGGAGAGACTGACTACCATGGTGAGAATGCAGTAGCCCACCAAACGCATGTTGCGTTTCTTTCTCTTTCCCTGCTCCTCAGCCGTGCTCTCCTGAGGCTGGGCCTGTCTGAACTGCTCCCAGTAACGTATGCTCTCTGCACCCTTCGCACTGACAAACAGAGAAACAACACTGGTATTTTAGCCACTCAACCATAATCTTTTGTAATGTGATTCTTAAAAATATATATTTTTAATCTTTTAAAATTAAATTTCCAAAAGGGCAGGGGGGTTAAAAGTGATGCCATAGAAGAACCATTTAGGTTCAAAGAGCCTTTCAGTTAACAGTTCTTAATAGAACTTAGCGTGGAGACAATTAAAATAATTTGAAAACCCTTTTACTTTTAGGAAGCTTTTGTACACTTTAAAGGTTCTATGGATGTTTAAGGTTCTTTATGGAGATAGAAAGTCACAGTTTGCACCTTTTTTCCTCAGAGTTGCGTGATATAAAGTCACAGTCGCATTTTTGTGAGAAATAGTCAGAATTGTGAGATATAAACACAAAATTCTGACTTTTTGTTCCTCAGAATTGCAAATTTATATCTCGCAATTTAGACTTTTTTCTCAGAATTGTGAGTTTATATCTGACAATTATCTTACGATAACATAATCGTGAGTTACTAAGTCAGAATTGTCAAATATAGCAACAATCTTTTTTCTCCCTCAGAACTGGACTTTATTATTTGAAATTGAGTTTATATCTCACAATTCTAAGAAAAAAGTCAGAACTGTGAGAAAAAAAGTCAGACTTGTGAGATATAAACTCCAAACTGCAAGAAAATAACTCAGAATTGTGAGATATAAACTCAGAATTCATAGATTTAAACTCGCACTTTTGAGAAAGAAAGTCGCAGTTCTGAGAAATAGTCAGAATTTTAAGATATAAACTCAAAATTCTGACGTTTTTCTTAGAACTGTGAATTTATATCTTGCAATTCTGACTAACAAGTACTCGCAAGTTATGAAGTCAGAATTGTGAGATATAAACTCGCAATCCTGAGAACATAACAGTCTGTCAGAATTGGACTTTATAACTTGCAACTGAGTTTATATCTCACAATTTGAAGAAAAAAAGAATTGTGAGAAAAAAGTAAGACTTGCGAGATATAAACTCCAAATTGCGAGACAAAAAGTCAGAATTGTGAGATATCAACTCACATTTGTGAGAAAAAAAATCAGAATTGCAAGTTTTTATCTTGCAAGTTATTAAGTTAGAATTGTGAAATATAAACTTGCAATTCTGTGAGCATAGTCTTTTTTTCCTCACAATTGAATTTATATCTCTTATTCTAAAAAAAAAAATCAGAATTTCGGGAAAATAAGTCCAAATTTTGAGATATAATCTCAGAATTCTGAGATTTAAACTCGCATTTTTGAGAAAGTCACAATTCTGAGAAATAGTCAGAATGGTAAGATATAAACTCACAATTGTGTTTTTCTCTGAATTGTGAGTTTATATCTTACAATTCTGACTTTATAACACGTAATCGCGAGCTATGAAGTCAGAATTGTGAGATATAAACTTGCAATCCTGAAAACATTACAATCTTTCAGAACTGGACTTTATAATGTGCAATTGAAAAAAAAAGAAAAAAAAAGATAGAATTGTGAGATATAAACTCAAAATTGCCAGAAAAAGTCAGAATTGCAAGATACAAACTTGCATTTGTGAGAAAAAACAAATCAGAATTGCAAGTTTTTATCTCGCAATTCTTTACTTCTCACAATTGCGAATTAATATTCTGCTATTCTGACTACATAACTTGCAATTGCGAGTTTATATCTTGCAATTCTGACTTTATAACACATAATTGCAAGTTAAGTTAGAATTGTGAGATAAAAACGTGCAATTCTGAGAACATATCAGTCTTTTTTTCCCTCAGAAATGGACTTTATAACTCACAGTTGAGTTTATATCTCACAATTCTAAGGATAAAATCAGAATTGCAAGAAAAAAAAGTCAGAATTGTGAGATATAAACTCGCATTTGTGAGAAAAATGTCAGAATCGCAAGTTTTTATCTCGCAATTCTGACTTTACAACTCGCAATTGCGAGATTATATCTCACAATTCTGACTTCATAACGTAATTGTGAGTTATTGAGTCAGAATTGTGAGATATAAACTCATCATATCAGATCATATCAGTCTTTTTTTCCCCTTAGAATTGGACTTTATAACTCAGTTGAGTTTACGGTATACCTCACAATTCAAATAAAAAAGTCAGAACTGTGAGATATAAACTCGGAATTATGTTGGTATAAAATTCCCACTATTACTAATTCAATAAAATCCCATTTAATAACTTCAGGTTGGTTGATTATGACGCTGACAGTCACCTGGGGCCGCTGGTTGAGCTGGAGGCTCTGAAGGCCGGACCTGCGGCGTACTGGTACCTCAGTCTGAGGTCATAATCTCGTCTGGACCCTTCTCTGCTCAGCACCCTGTATGCCTCGTTCAGCTGCACAAACTGACTGTGCAGGCCAGGATTGGATGGGTCACTGTCAGGATGCAACTAAATATGAGAAGACAGACATTTTTGCTCATATCAAAACAATGACATTACACTTTCATATAGATTTATCAATTTAAGCTATTTAACATGAACTGCACTATTTTTTTAGTATCATTAATGCATTAAATTAATAAAAACAGATTAACACATGTCTCTCAGAAAATGGCACAAGCCTTTATGACCTTTTCACCTTTCTACTCTCACTTGTACTGAGAGTCACATCACTCATATACCTTTTATCTGCTTCTGACTCCGAAACAAAGCACCCATATCCTTGGTTTGTACCCTCATCTCCTGTCACACACACACACACACACACACACACAAGCATGCAGTGGTTCTATCTTGCCGTCACTCTGCCTCCTTCATCCATAAACAGATGTTTCTCACTCTCTTTCTCACAGGCACATGCATAATTGCCTCACGTCTTTCATTTGTTTCCCTTGATACTGTCTTACCAACATCTTTAATTGCTTCAATTTGTGACATGGTGACAAATTATCCGACAAAATAAATGTCAGACAACTAAACAAATCAAGGAAAAAAATTCAAGAATAAGTGCCTAAGAATTTAAGACTACGGGAACAGACAACAGTCTCTCTGCCACAATCGAACAGCTCCCTCCAGGGGTCAGGAGGTGAATAACTAGGCATAACTTTTGTACATCCATACAACATTGTCAGAATACATTAAAGGAGAACTCCACTTCCAGAACAACAATTCACAAATAATTTAGTCACCCCCTTGTCATCCAAGATGTTCATGTCTTTCTGTCTTCAGTCGTGACGAAATTATGGTTTTTGATGAAAGCATTTCAGGATTTTTCTCCATATAATGGACTTCATTGGTGCCCTGATTGGTGCCCCAAATGCGCAAAGACTAAGAAAGTGCAAGTAAGTCAAACGCTGTTTACATACAAAAAGGTACAACGACGTCAGACGATTCTGAAGTTGTAGGAGAAAATAAGATGGAGTTTTTCACCATTCTCTACCTTTTTGAGCTGGAGTACACAGACGATGAACTTAAACGTGATTCGTAGTAGTGATGGGAAGTTCGGATCATTTTACCATCTCAAACCTTTGAGTCTCGTTCAGCAGAATGAACTAATCTGTTTTCGAGTTTAGCAAAATAATTAAAATGTTACATGTTACTTCCATATACACAATCGTTGATCATACTACAAGCAAGACCAGTACATTCCAGTACAGAACCTAATAGGATGTTGCGCATGCACGACTGAACGAATCACTCCCCGAGACGACTTCTTTTTCCCAAGCCACATTAAAGATTCGTTCAAAATGAATGAATCATTCAAGAATGACCCATCACTAATTCGTAGCATCGTGAATGTGCATCCCAGAGCCTGTGCTACACAAGCTTTTGTGCTTAAAAAGTATACAAATTTTTATTTTCATAAAAAAAAAAAAATGACCGATTGTCTCGCTAGATAAGACACTTCTTCCTCGGCTGGGATTGTTTAGAGCCCTTTGAAGCTGCATTTAAACTACATTTTGGAAGTTCAAAATCGGGGCACCAATGAAGTCCATTATATGGAGAAAAATCCTGAAATGTTTTCCTCAAAAACCATAATTTCTTTACGACTGAAGTCAGAAAGACATGAACATCTTGGATGACAAAGCATATACAGTGGAGATCAAAAGTAGAGAACAACCTTCATTCCAAATCGGTGATTTCTCAAATATTTCAGCTTTACAATGTCACTAACTAATTTAAGTCCCCCAAAAAGGCTGGTCGTCCACGCAAGACAAATGCACGAGAAGACAGGATTATGCAGAGACTCTCAATGGGAAATCGGTTCAACACTGCAGCTGGAATTGCTTGCCAGTTCACTGTTGAACAAGGTAAAGATCTGTCTTGGGACGTTTAAGAGAAGTCGGACTGAAAATGCAATCTGCAGTGACCAAGCCTTTCATCAGCAGCAGAAAGAATCAAAAGGCTAAGCTCACATTTGCTGAGAAGCATATTATGTGGAGTCCAAAAGTTTACTTTAGTGATGAGAGCAAGTTAAATTGATTTGGGTCAGGTGGAAAACATTATGTTTGGTCGTCATAAGAACATTAAAATGATAAAATGGCCTGCCCAGAGTCCAGATCAGAGTGCAGTCTGAGAAACTAGTCATTCAAGCAAGGGCTTCTACACTTTCAACTAATTTTTGACAGCTGTAACCCTCCAAAATGTTATTTGTAATCTTCTTTCGTGGTACTGTGGTTACTGTTCTCTAATTCTGACTAGTGTCCACACTGGCAGATGATAAAGTTATGGTTAATGTAAGTGATCGGAACACTAGACTCTATAATCAGAATGACTCTAGCATGACAGAATAATCCTTAGAAATTAACCTTTTTGGATTTGTCAAAAAATGCATTCTTAATTTGCTCCAGCGAAGCATCTGGTTTCACCCCAAGAAGTTCATAGTAATTGGCTGACGACCTAAAAACAGAATAAGAGACAATAAAAACAATCATTTCTCAACACTGTCTTCATGACAAGAACTATAAAACTCTAATAGTCACTCTACAAAAAAATAACCACAGCCAAACCTCATAATCTCATGCCCTAGATGATCATTTACAGAATAACTTTAATGTTACCTAATATAACAGCTAAGTCAAAAACAGAAATTTGAATGGAAATTCTCGGTGGTTGTTAAGTAGTAGCTAGGATATTCTGAGTTCTGTTGTTCAGCAATTCTATCTCACTGCAAAAAAGTGAAATTCTTACTTAGGATTTGTGCTAAACTATGTAAAATTGCAAAATCACCAAAGATAAAATTATGTAAGGTAACTGCTTAAATTAAGAAATGTTTTGGAATTACGTTTATCTTTCTTATCCCAAAGACAGATATGTTTTAAGAAAAATAAACTTAAGAAATAAAAAAGCAATAACCAAGCATAATTTTGAGTTTACGTTATACAATTCTGACCTTGTCACAAATGCCTTTTTTATATTTTATTCTGTGTCAAAAATGGGCTTTCATAACGTATCTTATTGTTATAATAGAAAACACAGGGACTCTAATTTGTTTTAAACATTCGAGATAAACCACTTTGGTTTTGGAAGCTTCATGTCTTATTATTGTTGAAATGAAATACAAATATAAAGTTTGGTTGTGCAGTACCTGTGGACAGTACAGAGTGAGAACAGCCGCTGAGAACTTTTACAGAACCACAAACAACTCTGACAGAGACGAAGATGAGCCTCCAACTGCATGACTCCCCCGTAGAAATTAACTGTAATTTAGATGAGAATCTAAAAAACAGTTGAGACATGTTAGTAATGGGGATTATTATGTGGATGAACATTAAATTTTGCTGCAGTTTCAGCATGTTCAATGCATCCTGTGTTTTGTTGCAGTTTTAGCATGTACTGCCCGGGTGAGGCTTCACGATGTTGTGTTTAAGTTTTAGCACGCTGAATGCATGTTGTGTTTGAATGAAACTTTATCATGTTAAATGCATGCTGGGATTGGGCGAAGCTTGATCGTGTTCAATGCATGTTGCTTTAGCTTAAAGCTTTATCATGCTGAATGCACATTTTGTTTGAGTAAGGTTTTATCATGATGAATGCACGTTTTGTTTGACTGAAGCTTTACATGTTGAATGCATGTTGTCTTTTGGTGCGACTACATACCGCTCAGCAGGATCCCACTGAAATGCAGCCGGTCAGCAGCTCGGCAGGAGATCCTGAATGGACACAAGAGATTACCCACACACACACAGTGTTTTATATAATAGTTTAGTCCACTCCTTGACATCTGAAGTTCTTGATCTAATTACTGATCTAATCATCTGAACTCTAGTGTAATTATGTGTACACATTATTAATTAAGTTTGGTCCCCCAATGTAGATCAATCAAGATTTGACTGTCATTGTGTGAACAACAAAGATCACATACACACCAATTCAATCTAAGACATATGTTTCCTATACAAACGTCTACATTAAATAAACCTGGACAACAAGTCCAACAGGAATCTATGACCAATAAATAATAAACCATCTGTCAGCTGTTAAAATCTAGTGAGCTGCTAACTAAACAGTACTTTTAGGCTCAAAACACGGCTGTCTCAAAACATTGAGCCCAAAAATGCTGTCTGTACGTTAGTCAGCTCACTAGGTTTGAGACACAGCCAGTGAAACTCAAATTAGACGGTAGCTAATGTTGTTCATTAATAATAAAGAATATTTCCATACCAAATGAGAGACCTTTGGATCTTAAAACGTTCACACATAGTTTATTAAACCAGCTGATTAATGTCTTGTAGTGTTTTATCAGTTATGTGACACTCTAATGCACTTTACATTCGACTTATGCTACTAGCTTAGCTGCGATGCTAAAAACAACAACAATAAAGTTAAAGGAAGCGTGTAGCTTAGCACACACACACAAACATTGATCAAACGCGCTGTAAATCTCATTAGTGGGACATAAATCACTGGATTAAACACAAATAATGGCGTCACCTTTATTCACGGACACGCGCAGGTCTGCTGTCATGTTCTGCTGCTTTCATAACACTTTACCGGCGCTGTTACATAAAAGGACAAAGTATATCAGATACAGCAGCTGTTTAACTGTATTCAATGGGTTACGCTTTATTTACATTAATTATATAACATAATGTTATTGCTACAATAAAACAGTACGTATTAGAGAGGACTAGATATGAATATAAATTAAAAAAAAAAATAGAAATTTGACTTCTTTTTTACTTTTATATATTTAAGAGAAATAGTGAGGTACAGAATAAACATAATCCAGAATAAACATTCATTTGTTTATCATTCAACATACTTAAAGTCTAAATGGTATTTATGTCAGTGCTGTTGTAACTCCTTTAGTGAATTTTAAAGACATGTAAACATTCACATTTATTCACTATACTTATAAAACCATTACAGTGGTGTTCTGTGTATCCATGGGTCAGTCAGATCAGCAGGTTGCAAGTAAAAAAAGCATTTATTTTTTGTACAATCCAGAAAGCAAGAATGAAAGAGCTGAAAGGTCCATTCAGTTTGGTTTGAAGAAAATCAGAAAATCTTTGCCTGGCATTGGATGTGTTATGATGAAAGACTCTCCACCTTTAAACAAAAAATAGAATGAGAATATTGATCATGGTTATTGATTATGGTCCAAAATATAAGCAGGTATATGCAGTATTGACCTCAGAGAAAGTAGGAAAGTGATGATCGAGAATGTAGGCGGCTCTGACGCGTTGCTCTCCTTCACTGTTATACAGGATGGCTTCCAGCAGAGGAACACCGTTTAACCTCGTAAACTCCTCCACCACCTGTTACAAGCAGGAGGACCTGCATTAAATTTGCTTGTTGAGTGATTCTAAGTAAGCCTGTCATTAAGCTTCTTACAAAGATCAATGTAAAACCATTCAGAGTTATTATCTAAAATGTTAATTAAAATTATTATTATTATTATTATTTTAATAAATATTGCAAATGCAACAAAATTACTAAAAGATTTAAATTAAAATTAATTTGGAAAACAAAAATATTAATAAAAATTAAAATGAAATTGATAAAATACATAACAGTGTTGCAATACTATTTTAAGCAAGAATGAATTCCTAAAAGGTCTCATTTACCTGTGGGGTGCTGGATACCAGCATGTACAGCACTTCCAGGCTCAGGGTGACCACCTCTGGCTCGGCCATCTTGAGTGTGGCACAGAGGGCGGTCAGCAGCCCTGCTTGGGTCAAACGAACACAGTATTCTGGGCCATGATGGGCGATATTACCCAGAACTCTCAATGCCTTGTACAAACAATAATAATTGTGTGAGAACTGAAATTTAGCTATGTATGTTATCAAAATGTACAAGCTAATGTAATGTGAGTGAATATGAGTAACAATAATATAGGAATATAAAACTTTTTAAAAACAATGCAGTAAATACAATTCATCTATCAACAGTGATTTACCATGACAGAAACATAAATATTAAGTAAATACAGTCAAACAAGTATTACAAAAAATGGAAATAATATATATATATATATAAGTTTGGGATCAGTAAGATTTTTAATGTTTTTTAAAGAAGCCTTTTCTGCTCATCAAGGCTGTGTTTAAAAATACAGAAAAAACAGTAATATTGTAAAATAGTATTGAAATTTAAAATAGTGGGTTTCTATTTTAATATACTTTAAAATGTAATTTATTCCTGTGATGCAATGCTGAATTTTCCGCATCATTACTCCAGTCTTAAGTATCAGCTGATTCTTCTGAAATCATTCTAATTCTGATTTATTATCAGTGTTGGAAACTGTTTGCTGCTTAATTTTTTTTTTTTTTTTTTTCTGAAACTTGTGATACATTCTTTCAGGACTCTTTGATTAATAAAAAGGTTAAAAAGAACAGCATTTATTAAAAATACAAATCTGTTGTAAAAATAAACATTACCATTTAAAGTTTGGAGTCAGTCAATTTTTTTCTTACTTTGAAAGTGGTAAAAAGTGATAGTAAAAACTTATATTGTTAGAAAAGAGTTATATTTTAAATAAATGCTGTTCTTTTTAAAATTGTATTCATTAAAGAATCTTGCTAAAAGTATCACAGGTTCTAACAAAATATTAAGCAGCACATCTGTTTCCAACATTGATAAATTAGCATATTTTAAAGTAAATTAAAATAGAAACTCATCATGATAAACTCTTATTTTAAATTGCACTAATATTTCATAATATTACTTTTTCTGTATTTTGATCAAATAAATGAAACTTTGATTAGCATAAGAGACTTCTTAATTTTATATATATATACACTACCGTTCAAAAATTTGGGGTCAGTACATTTTTATTGTTTCTTTTTTTTTTTTTTTAAGAAATTAATACTTTTATTCACCAAGGATGTATTAAGTTAATAATTAAAAGTTTATTAAAAGTTAATAATAAATAATTTACATTGTTATAAAATATTTATATTTTGAATAAACACTGTACTTTTTAAACTTGTTATTCATGAAATCACAGGTTCCAAAAAATATTTGGCAGCACAACTGTTGATATTATCCAACATTGATCATTCTAATAATAAATCCGCATATTAGAATGATTTCTGAAGGATCATGTGACACTTAAGACTGGAGTAACAGCTGATAAAAATTCAGCTTTTCATCACAGGAATAAATTCTATTTTAAAGTATGTTAAAATAAAAAACATTATTTTATATTGTAAAAACATTTTGCAATATTACTGTTTTTTTTTCTATATTTTTAATCAAATAAATGCAGCCTTGATGAGCATAAGACACTTCTTTAAAGACTATTACAAGTCTTACTGACCCCAAACTTTTGAACGGTAGTGTATATATATATAAATGAATAATAGTTTTCTATTTTGAATATATTTTAAAATGTAATTTATTCCTATGATGCAAGAAAATGTTCAGTGTCACATGATCTATCAGAAATCATTCTAATATGCTGATGTGCTGTTCAAGAAACTCATCATGGTAGGTATGTTAGCCTGATGTATGTACATATGCATGCTGGTTCCTCACCATTGAGTTAATTCCTTTAGAGAAAGACAGAAACTGGATTAAAATGGGAACCATATTAAGGAGCAGCAGGCCAGAGCAGAACCCACTGGAGCCAGCTAAAAAAAAAACACAAGACAGTGCATCACAGTCATAATTGCGAGAATGCTGAGAAATGACGTTGTGAGAATGCTGTTCTCTCCAATAAACACAAGTTAATTTTAGTTTGAGCTTGAACTGGGATGAATAATTAGGGTGCAAATCAATTTGAGCATGTGCATGCTAACGTCCTGCTCACCGGTGAGGTTATTAAGTGCCCACAGGCTCTCTCTGGACAGAGCAGGATGAGGGTGAAGGTAAGCCTGACTAAAAACACACAGCGCGGCAAGGAGACGAGTGTCCTCTGGCATTACATCACCTCCACTGACCAGCAGGTTACCAAGGCAACGCAGAAGAGGCCAAATGAGCTACACAGCAAAAACAAAAGTCACAGTCCAGAGGAAAGCAGGTGAAAGCAGTTTTGGAGAGGATGAGAGGCATATTGAATCACATGATCATACCAATTTGATCAGTTTGAGAGCTGAAGGTCAATAATTACCAGTGACCGTGACCTTGCATCGACATCTAATTGTCATTAAAATAACATCACAATGCAAAAAAGTGCTCAATTTTATGGTCAAATATGATTGTTTTTGTAAAAATTCATTAAAGAAAGTAATAGTTAAGCATTGATTATAAAAGCATTGATAACTGAATTATATACAGGCAGTGTTTCTATTTAGTGAACGCACTAATTTAAAATTAAATTTAATAACACTAATTTAAAAATTACTCTCATTCCAACCCAGATGTGCAGTATGTACGTGATGTGGGTATAAAATGTTTTGCTGTAATGGCTTACCAACTCTATTCCACCCTCAAGGTTTCCTTGAGCAACAGCGCCTCCTAGTGTTATCAGAACAGCACTGCACTGTGACAGTGCGCCTTGAGCGATCAGTTTTGAGTTATCCAAATTACTGCAAACCACAAGATCATATTACAGATTTCTTTCTCACTAGCCTCTTTTAGTCTAATTAAAATATAATTAATGCCATCTGGAAGAACTGGCTCTAAACAGGTTTTAACACAACTCTTTTTTACACTGACGTTGTTAAGCAATTTTTTTAGAAAGGAAAAAAGTCCACACCTGCTGACTAAATAGTGCAAACACCACGTGCACTCAATCGCTGGCCCGTAACCAAACTCAAGATCCGGAGTCAATGCTGAGATCACATGAGGGACTATTCCTGAAGCCATAACTGCTCTGGGGTTTAAAATATATAAGAAGCACAGAAAAAGTTGTGGTAAATATCCTAATATTTGTCATTAGCATTAACTATAGTAAACTAAAGCAATTTGTTGCATGTGCTACAAATTAACATGAATATTAATGAAACAAGCTGAGGTCACTTACGGGATGATTTTTTCAGTCGCATCTTTTGCCTGAAGTAGCTGAGACAAAGTGAAGCCAGCTGCCTCCACCACCGCCAGATTATACCTTTGAATCTAGAATGGAAAAACAGAAAAATCCTATTTCGTGATCTCAAGAACATGTACAAGTCACATTTCACCCCAAATTAAAATAAAAGAAAAATTAGGAAATAATACTGCATTGTACGTTTTCATTACATATTAAAGGTAAAGAGATCATACTAAAGATAAAAATAAATAGGGAAAATATTACTCTTAGAATAATGAGAATCACCACTGAACATAATAAGAAAAACATCCTGAATGTCTGAATGTGTTACAGTATTTAAATTAAAAAGAAAGAAAAAATAAGAAATAACATTTTGCTTAAAGATGTTTTGTTTTTTGCAAAAAAATAAAAAGGAAAATATTACTCTTACAATAATGAGAATCACCACTGAAAATAATAATAATAAAAAAACACACAAAAGTAATATGTCTGAATGTGCCACAATACTTAAATTAAAAAAAGAAAGAAAAATTAAGAAATGTTTTGCTTGAAGGTTTTTTCTACATAATAATAAAAATGGAAAATATTACTCTTACAATAATGAGATTCACCACTGAAAATAATAAAAATAAAAAATCCACAAAAATAATATGTCTGAATGTGTTTTGGTATTCAAATTAAAATAAAAAAAAGAAAAATTAAGAAATAACATTTTGCTTAAAGATTTTTTGTTTTTCAAAAAAATAAAAAGGAACATGTTACTCTTACAATAATGAGAATCACCACTGAAAATAATAATAATAAAAAAAAACACAAAAAATGCCTAAATGTGCTGCAATACTTAAATTAAAAAAAAAAAAACTTAAGAAATGTTTTGCTTAAAGGTTTTTTTCTGCATAATAATAAAAATGGAAAATTTTAATTTTACAATAATGAGAATCACCACTGAAAATAATAAGAAAAAAAACACATAAAAAATATGTCTGAATGTGCTACAATACTTAAATTAAAAAGAAACAAAAATTAAGAAATGTTTTGCTTAAAGATTTTTTTCTGCATAATAATAACAATTGAAAATATTACTCTTACAATAATGAGAATCACCACTGAAAATAATAAGAATAAAAAATCCACAAAAATAATATGTCTGAATGTGTTTTGGTATTCAAATTAAAAAGAAAGAAAAATTAAGAAATAACATTTTGCTTAAAGATTTTTTGTTTTTTTTGCAAAAAAATAAAAAGGAACATGTTACTATTTCAATAATGAGAATCACCACTGAAAATAATAAGACAAAAACACACAAAACATGCCTGAATGTGCTACAATACTTAAATTAAAAAGAAACAAAAATTAAGAAATGTTTTGCTTAAAGGTTTTTTCTGCATAATAATAAAATGGAATATATTACTTTTACAATAATGAGAATCACCACTGAAAATAATAAGAAAAAAAATCCACAAATGTAATATATGTCTGAATGTGCTACAATACTTAAATTAAAAAGAAAGAAAAATTAAGAAACAATGTTTTGCTTAAAGATGTTTTCTGCATTAAAATAAAAAAGGAAAATATTACTCTTACAATCATGAGAATCACCACTGAAAATAATCATTTTAAAAATCCACAAAAGTAATATGTCTGAATGTGTTATGACATTTAAAAAAAAAAAAGAAAAATTAAGAAATAATATTTTGCTTAAAGAAAAAAAAATGCATTGTACATTTACATTACTTCTTACTTTTTACAATATAAAAGATAAGAATAAAAAAGGAAAATATTACTTATATAATAATGAGAATCACCACAGAAAATAATAAGAAAAAAGTCCACAGTAATATGTCTGAATGTGTTATGGTATTTAAATTTGAATGAAAGAAAAGAAATAATATTTTGCTTTAAAAAAACAAAACAAAATCTATATTGTGACATTATTATTTATTTATTTTATTATTATATTGTGCATTACATGACAATTAGGCAAATTTCTCCCCAAATTCTCATTAATGTAATATGAAAATAAAAACAAAAAGCTAAATATTACTCTTAAAGTAACGAGAATCACTACTAAGAATAATAATAACAACAACAAATCCACAAAAGTAATATGTCTGGATGTGTTATGGTAATTAAATTGAAAATAAATAATATGTTCCTTAAAGACTTATTTTATTATTATTATTTATTTGTTTATTTGCATTGTGACATTATTATTTATTTACTTTATTTATTATTGTTTCTTATTATTTTACATAATATGACAGTTGACCCCCTGCCAAAATATATATTTAAAAAAAAAAAAAAAAAAAAAATATATATATATATATATATATATATACACACACATGCATATATATATATATATATATATATATATTAATAATCAGAACATATAATTATTTTAAAAAAGCTACATTTTCTTCTTCGCAAAATGTATTTTTTGTCTCTCTTTTTTAATTAAGATGAAATATAAGCCAGAATTTTTTATTGAGACTGCATTCCGAGACGCTATAACATTATCAGTATATATGCTTAGACTTGTGATTCAAGGTCAAAGTCTTAAGAGTTAACAAAATGAATGGTTTAATAATCTAAACGAGCTTACGTGAATGCAGTTTGCCAGTGCAGAAACTATTCCTTGAGCTAGAAGCTTCTCTCTAACCACAGCACTGTCAGGACACAGATTTCCAAGAGTGTATAAACAAAGTTCCTAAAGGAAAAGACAAAAGAGACAAATTCATGAGGAATGATCGATTACATGCCTTTAACACTGCCTTCAAAGTGGTAACCCACTGACCACTAGCTTGGTGCTCTGACTGGAAAGGTAAGTGAGGAGGTACGGGCCGGCAGGCAGACAGGCCTGACCTACGCTGGACTGAGTGGAGTGAGACAGCTCATGCAGACAGCGTGCCGCTTCCAGCTGACACTGAGCATTATGAGAACTGAGCTGTCCAATCAACATGTGCATGCTGTTCTCTGATCTGAAGAAAAACACAAGCACATTATGTAAATACAACATCTTATCTATATGTCTTATACTCAGCATTTATTTTAAAATACATAATTACAAATAATATTACAGTTTAAAATAAGTAACTATGTATATATGATAAAAATAGTAAAAAATGAAAAATATATGCATATGAAATAAGAATAAATAATACTAAAATTTACAATTAAAAGGCATATTTCAAATAACTATATTACACTATCTTTACCATATAAGATAATTAATAAGGATTACAAATTCTTATATTCAGTGTCAATTAAAAATGTGCAAATGTGACATTACTTTCATGACAATTAAGCACAATGCAAAAAACAACCAAAGTTTGCAACATGTACAATTGTCCTATTTAATTTGCGACCAAAATTACTTGTTTTCTGAAATTTACCCCCATGCATTAAAATATAATTTGACCCCCTAAAATAAGATAAGGCAAGTTTATTTATATAGAATATTCCATTTTAGAAAACTATAAAAATATTACTTTTATAGTAATGAGAATCACCAGTGCAAATAATAAAAACAACAAAATAATCTACAAAAGTAATACGTCTGTTATGGTATTTAAATAAAAAAGAAAAAAATTAAGAAATAATGTTTTCCTTAAAGTTTTTTTTTCTGCATTGTGGCATTATTATTTATTTCATCAGTATTTTGTGCATTCTGTAATATGCACAAAATAAAAATTCTAAAATACAGTAATGAGAATCAATGCTGAAAATAATAAGAAAAACAAAAAAACTAAATTATTATGTCTGGATGTCTTATGGTATTTAATTTTTAAAAAAAAAAGAAAATTAAGAAATAATGTTTTTCTTAAAGATTTTCTTTTCTGCATTGTGACATTATTATTTATTTATTTCATTACTATTTTGCACATTCTGTAATATGCACAAAATAAAAATTCTAAAATGCACAAAATGTCAAATTCTCATTACTGTCATATGACAATTTTAAATAAAGGACAAAATTACTCTTACAGTAATGAGAATCAATACTGAGAATAAGAACAATGACAACAACAACAAAAAGTCCATGTTTTATTGTATTTAAATTAAAAAGAAAGAAAAATTTTAAAAATAATAATTTCCTTAAAGGTTTTTTCTGCATTATTACTTTATGCATTCTGTAATATGCACAAAATAAAAATTCTAAAATGCACAAAATGTACAATTCTCATTACTGTCATATGGAAATTTAAATAAATTACAATATTACTCTTACAGTAATGAGAATCAATACTGAAAGTAATAAGAAAAACAAAAAAACTAAATTATTATGTCTGGATGTCTTATGGTATTTAAAAAAAAGAAAATTAAGTGATAATGTTTTTCTTAAATATTTTCTTTTCTGCATTGTGACATTATTATTTATTTATTTCATTACTATTTTGCACATTCTGTAATATGCACAAAATAAAAAATCTAAAATGCACAAAATGTCAAATTCTCATTACTGTCATATGACAATTTTAAATAAAGGACAATATTACTCTTACAGTAACGAGAATCAATACTGAGAATAAGAACAATGACAACAACAACAAAAAGTCCATAAAAGTAATATGTCTTATTGCATTTAAATTAAAAAGAAAGAAAAATTAAAAAAAAAAAAAAAATTCCTTAAAGGTTTTTTTCTGCATTATTACTTTAAGCATTTTGTAATATGCACAAAATAAAAATTCTAAAATGCACAAAATGTAAAATTCTCATTACTGTCATATGGAAATTTAAATAAATTACAATATTACTCTTACAGTAATGAGAATCACTGAAAATAAAATAACAAAAAAAAAAAATCCACAAAAGGGAATATGTCTGGATGTGTTACGGTAATTAAATTAAAAAGAAAGAAATATTAAGAAATAATATTTTCCTTAAACATTTTTTTTTGTATTGTGACATTATTATTTATTTATTACATTAGTATTTTGTGCATTCTGTAATATGCACACAATAAAAATTCGAAAATGCACAAAATGTCAAATTCTCATTACAGTCATACGAAAATTTTAAATAAAGGACAATATTACTCTTACAGTAATGAGAATCACTGAAAATAAAAAAATAAAAAATCCACAAAAGGAATATGTCTGTATGTGTTATGGTAATTAAATTAAAAAGAAAGAAATATTAAGAAATAATATTTTCCTTCATTTTTTTATTTATAATTTGTATTATCGTTTTGTATTGACATTATTATTTATTTACTTTTCAATTGTAATTCAAAGTGCTTTACATAAAAAGGATTTTAAAAATCATAAAATACTCATGAAAGATTATTAAGAACTAAAATTACCAATAAAAAGTAAATAATAAAAATTCTGTGTGTTGGTTTTGAGCTCCTACTTAATGAAAGTGAGTTGGCTCTCTGGGTTTCTCAGTGCTTTTCGTAGAGATGCAAGACGGGCTGCTTTCTCCTCGCCCCCAGACTGGACTCCACGTATCACCTCTCTGACCTAATGTTACACATACAACACACAGTAAACACACTTCCTTTCTTTCCCCATTCATGCAGTACACAGAACAGAAATAACCCAGAGCATTTCTCTTTAGGGTCTGACCTGTTCAGGTGACAAAGGGGTGGAGCCAGTCTCCATGGAGTCTCCCTCCTCCTCCTCATCTTCCTCATCCACATTCTGCAGGAGTCTCTTACTGATGAGCTGTCTGTCTCTCCGTGCTTGTCTAAGAACTATGTGTACATGAATACGTGGATAATATATATTATTTTGTCTAAATTAATACAAACGTATATAAAATCAACAAAAAAAAAAAAAAAGATTGAGAGAACGCAGAGGCTGATGAATAGTAAAACACACCTTTCTCAAACTCTCTTCTCTTGTATTTGAACTCCTCCAAATTACTGGCAGATCCACTTGCTTTGTGACGGAGGGTTTTCAATCTCCACATCTTTAAGATGACTTTAAGATGACATGAATATCGTATCTGCTCTCTCAGCATTTACATTAAACTGTTTTATCAGGCATCCTGTGGATGTGAAAATGACGTTTCAAAATAAAAGTAACCTAGAACCCGCGAAAGATCTCCTATTATTATTATTAACATTATTAATTTTATATATTAAATAAATTGTTTTAAGAAGTCATTTATAAATATTTTACAGGACGCAATATGATTTTATTCCTGTTATTAAATCTTTCACCCACAACTGTGTTCGCTTGACTTTTATTTTGTAATCGTCACATCCTTTTCCATCTGTAGTGTTTCGCTTCACACTTCTGTGAAGAAGAATCGAGTAAACGCAAGCAATTCATCTCGATGCCATTAGTAAATAAACTCAGAGTACATCCACAGTTTCATATACAGTTTCTAGGTAGGTGACTATGAAATATTTGCGCTTTTACAAGTACAAATAAATCTAGACATCGGCGGTTTTTATTTGTCCAGACCAACACAGCATGAAGGCCACATGTTTCTATGCCATGCGTTAATATTGTAAATAGTACAGTTACGTAATCACGTTAAATGACTTGCTTTTTTTTGAATCTTATTATTTTATATGGATTCCAGTTGTAACAAGGTGCCAAGATGTGGTTCATATGTTGGTTGATGTATTTCAAAGCATAACTTTATTGACCTGAGAGCCGCTTTGATTATTCTTTACAGTCCACATGTGTTTTCACATTGTTTATTCTTGTCTTTATTCAGTTGACAGATTTGTCAAAGGTTTATATCCACCATGTCAAAGGCAACCAAACGCAAGCACGTAGTCAAGGAAGTTCTGGAGGACTGTGTCACACCCACTGAAGACCAGCATATCATGAGGGTACATTTACAGGTTTTGGAATATGTGAGGCTTGGAAGACTCAGCATTCTCATACTCTCATGTTTATAATAATTATACACCTTCGCATCACAGGTCTTGGGAAGTAATGGCAATAACCTCCACGAAGCTGTGACTGGCAGTGGCGAGCGCTTCCTCGTCAGTATGCCTACTAAATTCCGTAAGAACATTTGGATCAAACGAGGTAAGCTTGTTTTATCTTTCATAGACATATAATGACATTACAAAGTTTTCATGGTCTTTCTGTTTTTTTAGGAGACTTTGTCATTGTTGATCCCATTAAAGAAGGAGAGAAGGTGAAAGGAGAAATAAGCTTCATACTTTACAGGGACCATATTAAGTACCTGAGAAAACTTGGTGTCTGGTAAGGCCAAAGTCTGAACCTTTATGAGTTTCTTTCTTCCTTTGAAAACAGTATTTTGAAGAATGTTTCAAAACAGTTGCTGGTCACCATGGACTTTCACACTGGGTTACCAACATTCTTCAAAATATCTGCTCTTATGTAAGCGGAAACATGTTTAGCAAACAGCATTTTCACACTTCACACAGGCCGGAAGGATTCCAGGAGGATCGCACATCCGGTGAGAGGAACAAGGGAACACCGAAAGAAGGAAGCGAGAGAAAAACAGAGGAGGAGGAGGGTGACAGCGACTCAGAGGATGACGACAGTGATCTTTTTGTAAACACCAATCGTGCCACTGTTCTCTACAGTGAGAGTGAGGAAGAGACTGATGAGGATGAAGAGGAGGAGGAAGAAGAAGATGAAGGAAGAGCATAAAACTGCAAATAATACTGGATGATGCTTCCACCACAGCATGACCAAGAACAGTTTACTGGAAAACTACACTGATGCCTGAGACTGAGCTATTACTGCATTCAGAAGTTTCTGCTTTAGTTGAATTTGTTTCAGGTCTCAAATTTTTGTTTCCTTAAAAGAAACATTGTGTATCATAATTCTTGTAAATATGATATTGTAATAAACGTTGTTTTGTACACTTGCCTTTTGCTTCCAAGTTTTAGCTAGTTTAACACTCAGAGTAGTATATTTACAGTAACACATTGAAGTCAGCATAATTTTTTTTTTTTTCATTTTTAGTTTTCTTTATCAGGGTTTCTATGGGTCTTAAAAAGTCTTAATTAACCCTTCCACAAATTAAGGCGTTAAAAACGTCTTAAACTGAAATAGAAAGTCTGGGGCAACCCCCAAAAATGCAACAATCCAACCCTCACCATTGACTTTAAATTTAGGAAGCTCCCTTTTTGTCATTTCTGACTCATAACAAAAAACAGAACAATGTCTAAAAAGCTGCTATGTGACAAGGTGTACAGTAAACAAGCTAAAAAACCCAGAAGTATGTTTTAATAAGCTGTCGACCTGAAAACAAAACAAGTGTTTAAAGGAGAAGTCCACTTCCAAAACAAAGATTCACATATAATGTACTCACACCCTTGTCATCTAAGATGTTTTAGTTGTAAAGAAATTATGTTTTTTGAGGAAAACATTTCAGAATTTTTTCCATATAATGGACTGATATGGTGCCCCGATTTTGAACTTCCAAAATGCAGTTTAAATGCGGCTGTAAACAATACCAGTCGAGGAAGAAGGGTCTTACCTAGTGAAACGATTGGTTATTTTCATTAAAAAAATATGATTCCCTGAACTCTGTGAATTCTGGCTCAAGACAATAATGTATTTTCTCCCTCAACTTTAAAAATCATTTCAAAATCATCCTACATCGCTGCAGAAGTACCGACTCAGTCTTTGCAAAGTGAACATGCAAACAAAATCAAACACCCTTAACAAAAAAGGTAAAACAGCGATATAGGACGATTTTGAAGTTGAGGGAGAACATGAGATAGGAGTTTTTCGACTGTCATGAACCGGAACAAAAGCAGTCCAGGCAGAGTAAGACGAGATGAGCCTTTGGCATTAAAAAGTATATAAATTGTAGTATTTTTGTATTATATTGCATTTACAACTGCATTTGGGATCGTTTGAAGCCGCATTTATTTGAAGTTCAAACTTGGGGCACCATAGCAGTCCATTATATGGAGAAAAATGCTTAAATGTTTTCCTCAAAAACAATTTCTTTACGAATGAAGAAAGAAAGACACAAACATCTTGGATGACAAGGGGGTGAGTACATTATTTGTAAATTGTTGTACTGGAAGTGGACTTATTTAACGACACAAAAGTAGGGCGCAACATGTCATTTTACTCTGTGAACTACACCCACTGGAGTTAAACGTAATCGGCGACAGGAAATTATTTATTATTTTATAATTATTTATTATTTATTATTTTTAACCATGTCAAAGGATTTTACTGGTCTGTGTCAGTGCCTAATTTTCTTACTCCAGACAACTATTTGTGTCCTTGAACACTAATTTTTTTGGGTCGACAGCTTTTAAACATATAGTTCTGGATTTTGTAGCTTGTTTACTGTACACCTTGTCACATAGCTTGTAGATATTGTTCTGTTTTTTGTTATAAGTCAGAAATGACGAGGAGGAAGCTTTCCACAATACAAAGTCAATGGAGAGGGTTGGATTGTAACCCCCCCCACTGTGGGCGTGGCCTAAATGCGCTTTCTTTATATCTAAACATACTTAAATCAAGATACTTCTACTTGAGATGCAAAGTAAATATATGAAGTTTTGTTTTCTGATAAATCGACAAAATTAAGTGTGATTATGATTAAAACAAAAACAAATATCTGTGAATAGGGTACTAACGTGTTATTTTTCAGAGCCCATTGAGCAATTCACCAAAGAAAAAAACAACAATGTATGTATGTCCTATGTTATTTTGCTTCTCAAGTAAATGTATCTTGATTTAAAAATCTTTGGACATTTGTTCTTGATAAGACAAAAATACTGAGGAAGATCATCACTTTTTGGCAGGTAAAAATGACTGTGAACTATAAATATACTGTAAAGTATACTGTAAAAACTAAAAAATATTCTTGTTGTTGGGAGCAGAAGTATATATCTGATGGAAGTTGTATTTTTAAACATTTATCACTATGAATAACATCACTTTTCAAGTGTTCAGTGAAAAAAAGTCTTCTGATCTCAGTCAGGTCTAGGTTTGACTCTCAGTGGTGCATTTCTGCATTCAGGACTGGGTGTCAACGTTTCGAACCAAAGCTGGAACATTTCCTCTGGGCTTCGCTTGTGCACCAGGAGAATGGTGTGATACGCACAGGGTTCCTTGGGCTCGTCTTTGGGGAAGCCAAAGGTGAGGAAGGCAGGCTGGTGGATAGGGTAAACTCCCAGTCTCTGAAGACACATACCCAGGTAGACGTCATCAATGGGGAACAGATGAACCCTCTGTGACACCTCCAAAAGCCTATGTGCCAGAGAACCAGAGTAGACCACCCCTCCTCCACCAGGGTATGATGGGTACAGCCCTTTATAGAAACTCTCCGGGATGTAGTACTTAGCAAAACCAGCCAAATTAGCCAACTTAGCACGTATAGGTACAGCATTGTGTATCACGTCGCCCATAACAAACCTCTCCATTATATTTTCCTGCCTGGATCCATTTGAGAAGCTTCCGTTTGCCTTTACCTCCAGCAGATAGTCTAGGACAGCAGGTGTCCTCACAAATACATCATCATCGCCCTTAAAAATGAACAAGGCATGCGGACATCTCCTTGAGAACCAATCCCAGAACAGCACATCCTTCAGGGTGAGGTTAAAGAAGGTGTCCATGAAGTCCCACTGGATGATATCACCATATTTTTCACCTTCTAAAAGCAATTTCTCTTCAATATCCAAGTCTTCGGACTTCCCCAGAAGGAAGACCGTGCGGACGAGCCTTTGGCGTCCACTTAGTGTTTTTATTTTTCCCGAGCGCCCCCAAGTTTCTCGTATGGCTTGCCTGTTCTCAAAGTTTGCAGTCTGAGTTTTAATGGCAATGAGCAATGTTGGCGCCCATTGCTTTGACTGTGGATGACAAACTTCTAAAGGATCTATAATCAGTGGATAGTCTCGACAGTGCATGGTGGTTACAAAATTCTTCATCTGCACTGGTAGATCGGCGAAATCCGGCATTGTTTGGTTAATCTCATAATTTGGAAAACATCCACCCCCAGTCCTTCTGGACGTTTCTGCTGTGTAAGGAACACTGGATGAGTTTGCAGCCAGATGAGGTCTTAGGATGGGGTTATACTGGGAATCCGTCGTGTACTGGATGATGTTCCACAGAGCGCCACTCTCTAGCTCACTTCTCCAAAAGGATTTCTCAGGATGAGGAGCCAGATCTCTGGAGCGTTTGAGTCCGCTGGCGATAAAGTGTCTCGGCAGCACAGAATGAACAACACGTGCACCAGGTACACCAGATGCCCCATGTTTCATGACATAGCACAACACGACTGAGACATAGATATAGACTGGGAGCAGCAATATGCACGGCGAACAGAAGCACAGGATCCGCCGGCGGTATCGACTCAGATAAGAAGCCATCAGCTGAGGAAAGAAAGATCAAGAAGATTAAACAGATCATCAAATGTGATCATCTAAGTGATTGAAAAAACTGTGAACACAAAAGTCACTGGCGTAATCACAAATTATTTAGACATCGACAAAAATCTTCAAAAATGTCGCTTGTTTCCACCAAAATGGAATGGTACGTTTTTGTAAGAGCATATTACATAAATTTATATATTTACATAAAATTATTTAGCATAAAATGTAGCAGGCCTAACCTTTATACTACTTACTGAACTTTTAAAATAACACTAAAATAACACAAAAAACACTTTAATTTAAAACTATACAAACCAAACAGGTGAGACTACCTTGCTGAGTTTCTCACTTCTGCTACCCTAAAGAGATAAGCACTAAAGAAATGCAGTAAATATAGTTTTTTTTTTCACTTTCTTTTCTAAACTACTAAAATCGCTTTAAACTTACCTCGTTTTCCTAGTGATGTATTTTATCATAAATTTCCCGTCATTCACATCATAATTCCCATACTGTATGCGGAAGCTAAAAAAAAAAAAAAAGATATTACATGGAAAATTACATGGAAATGTCTTGTTAAAAAAACAAACCAGCAGCTATCTGTTTTAAAAAGTACACTCAAGTGAACTCACGTTTCGCCTGTTGCTCGTGCACTGTGGAGCGCGTCAAGTGACGTCAGTTGTGAAATTCAGGTGTGCGTGTGTGAGGCCTCGCCCACGATACTCATTTGGGGTGAAAGACGCAGTTGAGAAGTGACTGAGGCTAGTTTTCACCCTTTTTACGCTAGTGCATATTTCTCAGGGTAGTTTTATTTTATTAAACAGTCAAATTCTGGACGTACTGAATAGCAAAAATCTGTTGAACAGGTGGATATTTAATTAATTAAAAAAATAAAAAAAAATCTATCTTTTGACCTTAGAACCCTTTTGAGACTTACTTGCTACACCAAGCCCTGTTGTACCCTATTTATCATAACAATATACATATACACACACTGGTTTTTGTATGTGGTTTCATTTGCTTAGAGTTGTTGTTTGACAAGTATGGTAAGTTGTCACTATATATTACATTGCCATATGAAAGTACCATAGATAACAAGTCACTTCCTTTAGGGAGTAAAATCAGATGCTTTCTGCATTACAAAATACTAACTGCTGTTGATTAGAATATAGAATTTAGAATCAAATATTTTCATTGTGATTATGACATTAGCATGGGCTGCACCTTACCATCTGAATGGAATCAAACATAGGTTAAACACTCTTCAGGTAGCACACCCACCAACATATTGCCTTCAGGTTGCTTGTTGATAAATGTGTTCCATACCAGGCATTTTTGAAGATTCTATCACCACTAGAAGAACTAATCCTTGACAGAGTCTTGGTCAGACAAGTCAAGCTGGTTAAGCATGGGCTAGTCTTTATTTACTCCTTAAAAAACATGGAAACACTTTGCAGTGAGGTGTCATTTGTTAACATTAGTTCAAGTAACTAACATGAACGAACAATGCATGCATTTATTACACTATTTATTAATCTTTGTAAATGTTAGTTAATAAAATACAGTCATTGTTTGTTCACGTTAGTTTAAGATGCATTAACTAATGTTAACAAACACAACTTGTGATTTTAATAACGCATTAGTAAATGCTGAAATGAACATTAACTAAGATTAATAAATGCTGTAGAAGAATTGTTCATTTCTAGTTCATGGTAACTAATATAGCTAACTAACAAACCTTATTATAGTGTTACCAAAAACATTTATGTGCTATGAATTTTATTTTAAGAAAAAGATAATACCTACTATATTTGAAAAATATTTCATGCTTTATATGTTGAAAATTATCAGACACAAGCCACTGCTTGTGTCTGCTAATTAAATCTAGTTAAGAAATAATATCTTGAAAGCATTAAAAGTGTTGCAAATGCAGCATGAATGCTTTGTTCTTTATATTTCGTAACACTTTACTTTGGTCACATTAATTACCATTAGTTAACTGCATTAGTTAACACGAACTAACAATGAAAAGTACTTCTAAAGCATTTATTAATCTTTAATTTGTGATAATTTGAACATTTACTAATACATCATTAAAATCAAATATACAACACAATAAAGTTAATGGGTCATTCTATAATTGCGGGTACATCTCATGTCCGTGAAGTATATTTTTTATATATTTTCATCAGTATAAAGCTCCGATGCTTAATTTTCTAGTACACAATTATATTTTTTTCCAATCACGCTACTATATGTTGAAAAAGCCATATCTTTTGTTCAAAAATGGTGTTTATATCACTTACAACCCTGGTATTCAGCTGTCCGATTTTGTAAAGTTGCTCATTCTACTCTGCATTTAAGCATGAAAATGACCTCAAATATAAATTAATTTAATAGTTTTACCTTCAGTTAGATAAGGTTATCAAGACATTTGGGTGTGCGCTTTAAAAATAATAGCTAACTGTTTATTGTGATATAACTTGTTTTATTTGTGTCTGAAAAACCATTGTCAACTAAGTTACCCATTAGAAACCCCCCTCAAAAAGGAATGGTTTGTCCCATTCTTGCATAATTTGCATGATGATATGTCCTCTAGAGGCACATGGATGAAACACTAGAAGTTATGTTCTCTCTCTTTTCCCAAATATTGGCTAAACTAGCAAACCTGTGTCAAGACTGGATTAATTGACTGTCAACAGTGTTACACAAGTATTACTGCTGCAAATTTTTAACAAGACAATTTAACTAAAACTTATGTTTTATTTATGAAAATCCATTTCTAAACATACCATATGCTTAGTAGTTCTAAGCTTCAATGCTGAATGTAGGCCCAAAACACTAAAAATGTCATCTAAGTTACCTGTCAGCTGTGTTACCCAGTAAAGGTAGAGCTTAGATGGTATTTTATGCACATATTCCTACAGACCACCTTTATTTATATAGCACTTTATACAATATAGATTGCTTCAAAGCAGCTATGTAAGGTCATGTTTGGGTTTTTGGGAAACAGGAAAACTTTTTTCTTCGCATTGTCAAATTCTAAATGTTCCCCTAATTATATAATGACCATAATGAATGTTAATAGATACTGTAACAGAGTTATTGCTCATTGATAGTTAATTTTAGTTAATGCAATAACTAATGATATCTAATGTGACCTTACTGTAAGTGTTACCCATACTTACTACCCATAACTTTATGTAAGTGTACTCTTTGCATTCACCTGATGACAAACATTTTCATTTTCTTTCAGAAGGACTTCACAGTACTTTTCAAGCACTTTTATCTCTAAAACTCAAGGAAAATTTAGTTCCTCATGACATTATCCAGACCTGTAACCACCATAGAGACAGAGGAGAATGTATACCGTCTGACATTAAAATTAGCTGTTGATCTATATACGTTTTTCAATGGCCACTTGTCAAGTTTTTACCTCCGGTCCCCACTAAAACGGAACATTTGGTTGATACAACTCAAAGTCAGGTGTGACAGAAAGAATGAAATGCTGTTCTCCTGAAAACATTTTCTTATTATAAAAGACATATCCAAGAAACAGACATACATCCTTAAAATAATTTTTTAAAATGGTAGGAATTAAGATTTATTTTTTTTTCCATATGAACAAGTGGTTTGATTTTATTTTATTTTTTTTACAAGTACTATTTTTTGAGAAAACTTGCAAAAATTTCTAGCATATTCCAAGTCAAGAATGAACATGAAAAAAGGGGATTTATTGCTGAATGTCAAATGAAAACTACACTTTCACCGTGTGAATACGACTCAGTTGCTGCGGTTACCATGCACCCATCTATCTGAACCACTAGAACATGCAGAGGGAGGGACGCCTTCACAGGCATAGAGGAAGAACAGAAGAAACAGAGAGAGAAAGACAGGAAGAAAATCAATCGGTGAGACGAGCGGTGCTTTAAACGACTGTGTGCACAGAATGGATCTTGAGCATGTGTGTCTGAGTGCGTGTTTGTGTAAGTGTGTGCGTCTAAGTGTAAGTGTGCGGGTGGCGGGTTTGTCTTTTCGAATGTGGGTGTAGGTTGCTGGGCTCTGGAAGTAGGGGTTTACGCTTTATAATCCACCTAAAGTAGCACGTCTAGTAGCCGAACACGCATTGCTTCGAGCAAGACTCCAACTTGCATACAGATGTGTCAAAAAGTAAGAGCTTGGCGGACTGGGAACGACCCCGCTGAAACGAAACGAAGGAAAGCCAACAAAACATGGACACATCTGGTCGTATCGCTCTTTTTCGCCGTCTTCCCAGCATGACGCAGAAACGACGGGCAGTAATGGATCTGTTTGATGGGCAATGCAGTTTTCGATGAAAAGTCCTGAGACACAGTGCGGCTTAAAGCTGCTGGCATAGGAATGGGAACGTGTGGGAGAGAGATGTAGGTCCGTGTAGGCTAGAATCAGGCTGGATTGGTTCCTCCGCAGGCCAGTGACTACACAAGGAAGGAAGGTTACAGTGCAACGAGCTCGCGTCACCACTAGGGGGTTGGGTTTAACCAACGGCGACGTGACGGAGCTCCCTTTCGACGAAGCCAACATCCTAAAAAGAGTACAAG
Source organism: Labeo rohita (assembly GCF_022985175.1). Taxonomy (NCBI): domain Eukaryota; kingdom Metazoa; phylum Chordata; class Actinopteri; order Cypriniformes; family Cyprinidae; genus Labeo; species Labeo rohita. Next base: position 21,888,492 of record NC_066882.1, on the reverse strand, counting down.
CATACGTATACACACACACACACAGGCGCACGTCGAAACTCACAACACGCACACGCGCTCGAAACGTTAACCTGAAGACGAACACGACGAACGGAACGCGTTCTCGCACGAAACTGCGTACACAAAGACACGTACGTATACACTGAGGTTCAACGATACTCTCACGCACACGGACAGAAGTGTAAACACATTCATTGGACGCACAGACCACCGTTTTGAAAACCCTGAACACCAGGGCCGAGACTGCGACCCAGCGTCATGCCCTGTGAACTCCTGCGTACCTCTGTTTCCATGGAAACAATATGCGACGACCGGTTGAGAGAAACGAAAACGTAGAACGTCGAAACCGAAGACGAACGCAAACGGCGCTCGGATGCCGGTCCGCGCGGACGGGCATCCGATGCGAACTAACGTCGGTTATGTGCGCGCGTGTGAATCCTAGTCATGTAAACAAACACCTTACACAGAAGTGATTCGATATTGCATGGTGTCTGAATAATATCACAGTTCAAATGGGGAGATCCTGAACGAACGAAACGGACGAACCAAACGGAAAGACATGTCTATAAAACCCAAGAGTCTGTTTTTAAGAAAGGCTACAAAACTTCAACTGAACCTCCCTCGTCGGCAAACAGCAAAAGGCACCACAATATTATTCTAGTTCTAACTCGTGAAAAAATTGGCACGTAATTCTTCTTCGTAATGCTGTAAATCAAAAAAAGGAATTACATATAAATAGTTTTCCCCCTATAAAAAAAGTCTTTGCTGCTAGCTAGTAGACAATTTTTGCTGAAATGAAAATAAATATTTCATTTGTTTAGAATATCTGTCTGTTATATAAAATAAAAAATATTTCTCATAGGTGCAGGTCTATAGCATATCATTTGTTTTTCGCGCCTACGCGACTTTGTTCGTCCTTGCTCTCGTCGGTCTTTTTTAAAGGGGTGCATTGTCCGGTCTGGACCGTGACTGCGACAGTTTGTTGGCCTGCACGTTGCCGCGGGAGCCCGAGCGTCCCGTGTTGCTGAAAGTCCGCGTGTCGTTGGGTCGGTAGATGGTGGCCGGTTCGGTGGCGTTCATGTTCTGCATACTGAGAAACGGCGTGCTCTCGCCGTGGGCGAGGTCGCCGACCTCATCGTCCTCCCACTCGCTGTCCGACAGGCAGCTTTGAGAGCTGTAGTTCCTGGGGTCCGGCGCGCGCTGCGACACGTGCCCGTTGAGCCGCGACCTCCTGCGCCAACGGCGGCCGCTGCTGCTTTTCTTCGGCTGCTCCCGGGAGGACATGTACTCCTGCGTGGTCTCGTAGTCCTCGTCGTCCACGAAGCGGTACGGGCTGGACGGAAGGGAGCCCGTGCTCTCCGCCGCGTAGTACGGCCGACGGGATCGCCGGTAGCGGTGCAGCAGGGGCTGGTCGTCGTCCGGCGAGTAGGCCGCCATGGCGATGGCCGAGGCGGCGGGCGGCAGGGAGAGGGCGTGGCTGGCGTTGGGTGTGGTGATCTGAAAGGTAGGCACCTGCGGGGGCAGTGAGGAGTGAAAGTCCACCGGAGATAGACGCGCCGGCGTGGTCAGAGCGGACACGTACCTGCAGAGATGCACGAAAACATGGGGTCAGAGGTGAGACAGAAAAAGCTTTTAATACACACTGCCATTAAAATGGTAGTGCATTTATCTTATTAAAATTATTCCAGTAAAATTGTGAAATATCTATTACAATTTAAAGTAAGTTTCTGAATGTAATTTATTCCTGAGATGCCAAAGCTGAATTTTCAGCATCATTACTCCAGTCTTCAGTGTTCATTCTAATATGCTGATTTGCCGCATAAGAAATATTTCTCATAATTAATGTCAAAAACAACTATGTTGCTCATTTTTCAAAGTAAAAAAATGCATTTATTTGAAATAGAAATCTTTTTGTATTTTTTATACATATCAGAATTCTTTGATGAATATTATGTTACAAAGAACAGCATTTATTTGAAATAGAACCCTTTTATAACATTACAAGTGTCTTTACTGTCATCAATACTGTCATCAATTTCTAAAAAAAAAAAAAAATCTTACTGACCTCAAACTTTTGAATGGTAGTGTATGTCTGCTGCATGGTACAATTATTATAAATTTATATTAGTATGTTCAGAGCAATATTTATTGGGAACAAAAAAAGGGGTTTTGAATCAGTGATTTAAGATGAATCAACCAAAAGAGCTGGGTAGATTACTTAAAAATTGTAATCCGTTACTGATTCCAAATTACATGACAAAATTGTAATTATTAACGTAATTCATTACATTACATATTCTAGGTAATATAATCGGACTAATTTTAGATTACTTTTTAATGAATGAATGCCTTTTATTGTCCTTATACACATGTAACACATAGTGCACATTCAACAAACACATAAAACACAAATTTAACCATGTTACATACTTGCACAATGATTTAAAGAAACTTCCAGAACAAAAATTGACAGATAATGTACTCACCCCTTGTCATCCGAGATGTTGATGTCTTTCTTTCTTCAGCCATAAAGAAATTATGTTTTTTGAGGGATACATTTCAGCATTTTTCTCTATATATAATGGAATGATATGGTGCCCCGATTTTGAACTTCCAAAATGCAGTTTAAATGCGGTTGTAAACGATCCCAGCTGAGGAAGAAGGGTCTTACCTAGCGAAATGATCGGTTATTTTCATAAAAATAATACAATTTATATACTTTTTAATGTCAAACGCTCGTCTTGTCTTACTCTGCCTGGACTGTTTTTGTTCTGGTTCATGGCAGCAAGACAAGACGAGCGTTTGCGATTAAAAAGTATTTAAATTGTATTTTTTAACGAAAATAACTAATCGTTTCGCTAAATAAGACCCTTCTTTCTCGGCTGGGATCATTTACAACCGCATTTGGGATCGTTTGAAGCCACATTTAAACTGTATTTTGGAAGTTCAAAATCGCGGCAACCATATCAGTCCATTATATGGAAAAAAATCCTGAAATGTTTTCCTCAAAAAACATAATTTCTTTACGACTGAAGAAAGAAAGACATCTTGGATGACAAGGAGGTGAGTATATTATGTGTGAATCTTTGTTTTGGAAGTGGACTTCTCCTTTTATAGGATAATCTTGTACCATATTAACATAAAAATACAAAGAGTAAGAAAATAATACATTTTATTTGTTGTTATTAACAACATTAAACATTATATTATTTCAAGGTTTTCCAAACTGGTGTTTGTGAAGAAACTGCAGGGGGGTTATGAGTTTAATGAAAAGCTAATAATTAATTAAATCATAAAAAATATTAAATGAAAATAAATAATTTTGAAACCAATCAAAATAAAAATGTGACTATAACCAACGTCAGGGAATGACCAATGACCATGCAAATGTAATACCTAATTATTAAAATACTTATTTTAAAATCTAAGTACTTCAAGAAAATATATTAGGTAAAAGAGAATCAGATGGCAAGGATCAGATGGAATTGGATGACAAGGGGTGAGTACATTATATGTGAATCTTTGTTTTGGAAGTGGACTTCACCTTTAACAACAACAAATGGTATATATTTTCTTACTCTTTGTATTTGTATGTCAATATGGTAGAAGATACATGAAAAATCCAAACAAAACAATTCATGAAAATAAATCTGACTTCCCAAAGCTGCTTTAGAGAGAAAAGAAAGAGCAGAGTAGTAGTGTTTTGTTACACTACACTGCTACCTGTTGGAAAAAAACAGGAACAAGTGTTTTGAAAAGATTTACATTTAATCATTTAGCAGATGGAGAATCATGACAAGGTAAGGTAAAAACAGTTAAACTACTGTCAACGCTATTGAAAATATCTGAGCCCTACTTATGTTGTGCTACAGTTCAACACCAAAAATCCCATTCCTGATACAGTAAAGCTTATAAACCAACAGGACAACCAGCTTTTATCTGCTGGCCTTCCTTTTTCACTCACCTGTCACTGTGAGGTGAGTCCCGCAGGGAGTCATAAGAGTCTCCGTACTGTAGGGGGCACTGTGTAGTGTCAGGATAACCACAGTATGCTGCACGGCGGGCACGAGCCTCCATACACGCCGGGCTGCTGCATTTACTGGTGCCAACAGAGGAAGAGAGCGCCCCCGACTGGCAGTCAGAATGTATGCTGTCCGTCCGCTCCATACTCCATGTGCGCTCCTCGTGCCTGAGAGGCGGGAACAACACAACACAAAGGGAAGCGGAAAATATGTGGGAAAATTTATATATACAAAAAAAGGTTGGAAAAAATCAATAGATGTAAATTGTTTTGGCTAGCTGGGTTAGTTAATGAAGCTAAATAGACATACAAAAGCATATATGTCAAGGATCTATATATGGGTGTATTGACAGATGAATCAGTCAGGGAAGAGTCAGTACCGGTGACTGGAAGCGTGAGAAGCTGTGGAGGTGTGGTGGGATCGTGACGACATTCGGCTGCCCGAGAAATTGCCTGATGTCTCTGTTCCGTGCCGTACTACGCGCTCGGTTGCTGGGACATTCTTAGATATATACTGCAATAAAAAAAAGTAGCATGAGAGTAGAATTACTTGCGTTTGAAGAATGCTTAGTCATCAATGTGGGCACCAGAGGAAGTGGTTTATTGCAAATACGTAATCAATTTCAATTTACTTCAACTACTAAATCTTTATAATATGCAAAAGACACAGGAAATGAGAGGCGGGCAAACTCACATCTACCATGGGGATTTCCTCAGGCCCGGGGCCGGGATGGTTGGGTCCGTTGGCCAGCATGCGGTTGGGATGCTCCGCACACATGTTCTGGTGCAGGTGGTTATGCATCTTCTTCCTTTGTTTCCTGAAGAAAGATCCAGTCTGAAAACTGATCTGTGATTTATACCATGACAGCAAATCGCTAATATTCATAACAGGAAATAACCAAGCATCTACCGATAAGATGTACTAACCTGCTGATCACTAAGGGAAACATATAAAAGTTACTTTGATTTGGTATAGATTAGGGTTGGATGGCACGACCATACATTCACATGCTGTTTTAATAAGAAGAATAATATTATTGTATAGTTTGTATTCAGTAGCAAATATAAAATTTATTCATTAATTTGAATTTTTTAAAAATAGGCATTGTCATATAGTCATATAATTAAATTTTACTTGGTTTGAATTGTTTTATTTTTATTGAATTCCCAGCTAAATTAATAATGAATTAATTAATAATTTATATATCAGCAATGTATGTACACCACTGTTCAAAAGTTTGGGGTCATAAGATTTTTTAAAAATGTTTTTGGCTACATTTATCTAATCAAAAAACAGTAAAAACAATAACATTGTGAAACATTATTGCAATTTAAAATAATGTTTTTTATTTAAATATATTCTAAAATGTAATTTATTCCTACGATGCAAAGCTGAATTTTCAGAATCATTACTCTGGTTTTCAGTGTCACATGATCCTTCAGAAATCATTCTAATATGCTGATTTACTGCTTAGAGAAACATTTCTTATTGTAAATGCTGAAGACGGTTCTGCTTAACTTTTTTTGTTCCCTGGTAATTTTTTCAGGATTCTTTGATGAATAGAAAAGTTCAAAAAAGCTTTTTTAAAAATAAATAAATAAATAAATCTTTTCTAACATTATAAATGTTTTTAATGTCACATTTGATCAATGTAATGCATCCATTCAGAATAAAATTAGCAATTTCCTTTAAAAAAAAAAAAAAAAAATTATACTGACCCCAGACATTTGAACATAAGTGGTATAAAATGTGACCCTGGATCACAAAACCAGTCATAAAGGTCAATTTTACTGAATAAATAAGCTTTCCATTGATGTATGGTTTGTTAGGATAGGACAATATTTGGCCGAGATACAACTATTTGAAAATCTGAAAAAAAAAAAAAAAAAAAAAAAAAAATTTTTTTGAGAAAATCACCTTTAAAGTTGTCCAAATGAAGTTCTTAGCAATGCATATTACTAATTAAAAATTAAGTTTTGTTATATTTACGGTAGGAAATCTTTTAGATCTTTACTTGATTTTTAGCATAAACGAAAAACAACCCCAACAATTTTCACCCATACAGTGTATTGTTGGCTACTGCTACAAATATACCCATGTGACCTATAACTGGTTTTGTGGTCCAGGGTCACAAATGATACAGTGATATACATTTCCTCACAAAGCGAATTTTGCTTTGCATTTACCACCCAATGGATGTAGTTCTTTTTTTTTTTTGTATGCTTTTTAATTTAATGTGTGAATGTGCACAGTTCTTTCTGGCGATGACTAGAGTTCCCGGGGCTTACTTGGTTTTGCAGTATGCCACCACACACACGATGCCAACCACCAGCAGTGCCACGCAGATGCCCGTTATCGTCAGCACACGTTTTTGGTACAGCTCCTCAGCCTCTGAATGAACGAGAGCCATGGACAAGCACACACATATGCACAGACGTACACACAGAGACAAACACACATGTACAAGACGACCATTGAACACAAAGACACACATACATACAAAACACACAATCGCTGCATCAGTGGCAGCCTTAAAACCATGTCAAACTAACTCATTCAGCCTAAAACATTTCTAACTTCGTCTACATTTCATGTAATAGTTGTAAACAGTCATATTTGTCATGTCTAAACAAGTTTATTTAAAGGGACAGTACAGCCAAAAATGAATATTCTGTCATTATATACTAACCCTCATGTTAGTGAATGATTTTATTTTTTCTGTGGAACGAAAAAGGAAATGTTTAAAGAGACAGTTCACTCAAAAACTAATATTCTGTCATTAATTATCACCCTCATGTCGTTCCAAACCCGTAAGAACTTTGTTCATCTTCAGAACATGAACTAAGATATTTTTGATGAAATCTGAGAGCTTTCTGAACCTGTATAGACAGCAATGCAACTGACACATTCAAGGCCCAGAAAGATAGTAAAGACATCTTTAAAATAGTCCATGTGACATCAGTGGTTCTGAAAGTATTCTCGTAGCTTCATAATATTACGGTTAAACCAGTGATGTCACATGGACTATTTTAACGATGTCCTTACTACCTTTCTGGGTCTTGAACATGTCGGTTACATTGCTGTCTATGCAGGGTCAGAAAGCTCTCGGATTTCATCAAAAATATCTTAATTTGTGTTTCAAAGATAAACGAGGTCTTACAGGTGAGTTATTAATGACAGAATTTAAATTTTTTAAGTGATCTCTTTAAAGCTTAAAGTCCGAGCTATAAGTTCTAAATAATGAAAATGAATGGGGACTGGGGCTGTCAAGCAAGTTTTCAGTGCAAAATAACATCTGAAGGTATCGTCCGGCTTTAGGCGACGTGGAAAATAGTGCACGAGACATATGAATGACTTTTATGATACTTTCATGGTGCTTTTTTGTACTTTTTAGGGCTTGACAGTTCCAGTCCCCATTCACTCCCACTTTATCGAAGAAAGCAGCTTGGACCCCAATATGCAAATATAATATATGCACATAAGTGAAACTTTCATATGTGAAATATATTGTAATGTGAAACAATTTTATATATATGAAGAGTTCAGATGCAAAAGCCCCTAAATCCATCTGATGTATTTCTTTAAAATGAGCATTTCTTTCTGGCAACTTTGTATAGGTTTCTATGTAAGTTACTTCTGATTGGACTGAGGCTGGAATTTAGCGAGTTTGAAGTAGAAGTATTTGATGGACATATAATATGTGTCAGGAGCATTCACTCAGTATCATTATCTCATTTTTGACCAAGATGGCTTTTAGCTGGTTTTGCATCTGAACTCTTCATATATAGCTCAAACAAATAAGTATGTTCATGTGTCTGTTAATACATAATTGGACATATATGTCATATACATGTATATCTATCCTAAAACTTGTCAGTGCAAGTAAATTTAAAAGATAGATGTGTATTTAAATTTTTTGAAAACAATTCTTTGCATACATGTTGTTTTAATAAAGATGTGTATATAAATAAAATATAAATAAATACTTTTGACATATATATATATATATATATATATATATGTATTTGCTACATATAGTACTAAATAAAACATCATCAAATAGTATTAATATACTATGGAGATTTTATATGTGACCCAGGACCACAAAACCAGTCATAAAGGTCAATTTTTGGAAATTGAGGTTTATACATCATCTGAAAGCTGAGTAAATAAGCTTTTTTTCCACTAAGCATTGATGTATGGTTTGTTAGGACAATATTTGACTGAGATACAGCTATTTGAAAATCTGGAATCTGAGGGTGAAAAAAATCAAAATACTGAGAAAATCGTCTTTAAAGTTGTCCAAATGAAGTTCTTAGCAATGCATACTACTAATCAAAAATTTAGTTTTGATGTATTTACGGTAGGAAATTTACAAAATATCTTTATGGAACATGATCTTTACTTAATATCCTAATGATTTTTGGCATAAAAGAAAAATCAAATATACCCATGCTTAAGGTTTTGTGGTCCATGGGTCACATGTATGTTATAAACTTATATCTCCTTCTACCCAGAAAGTGTGCGTATGTGAAAATTATATATTGCCTTACAGGTAACATATATGGCAATATCATGACATCTTACTAAATATCTCATTTTGAGTTCCACAGAAAAAAAAATTAGGTTTAGAATGACATGAGGGTGAGTAAACAATGACAGCATTGTCATATCTTGGTTGAACTCTTCCTTTAAATCTACAGTCTTTATTGTTAATGGGCACTGAGGTTGCATCAGATGTCATTCTAAAAACACATTTCAGATGGCTGATATCAGGTGCTCGGCAGCATGGGAAGGGCACAGCTGTGGTGCTTTCTCTGTCTGCCAGGGTTTCACATAAAGCACATTATGCTGAAACAGTGGGAGAACTTTTGGCTACCTTCAGGACTGAAACCATCCTGTGCAACACAGAAAACTCACATTTTTTGGCTAGAAGTGTTTATAAAATGAAATCTCCGCCCCTCTGAAAGCCCATTACATGCATTATTCTATATATAAAATCCTATGACGTCTGAAGACGACAGAGCAGTCTGAGCTTATAAGTCTTGCGTAAAGCATGCCTCCTGTAAAATAGAGTTAAAAGACACAAACTGCATTATAGGAGATCTTTGGAGAGGGTTGTTCATAAAACCCAATTAAACTTCACAAGCGGTTTTGGAATATTCATTATTACAAAAAGTGTATTAAAATCATACATGAAATAATTATTTTTTTTTTTACTACAGATATATGTATCTTTTTAAAATATTTTGTAAAATAAATATATTTATTTTAAATTACTTCATTAAAAGTTCCACATTACATTTCTTGTTTTACTCAGAAATATTACGCTACAAATTAAAAAAAGTTTTCTATAGCCATTTCATGTTGACTTTAAAACTGATTGATTAATTTTGGCAAACAGCAAACCAAGGCTTTGATGAGCAGGTTTTATGAAGACCGTCTATACAGATGCCTTGAACACATATTTTTATATCTGGGTCTGATTTTTGAGAACGAGAATATTCTAAACATCCTCTGGGGTGCTGAACGTGGGCAGCAACAGAGGAAGCATACAGAACATGAAGGGAGGGAACGAAAAAACGGACGGGAGGAAGGAGAGAAGAGAATTGAGGGCCAAACAGTAGGGGGATGAGTGTGTAATAAAAGAGAAACGCGGGGGGGAGGGAGGGGGGGCGGTTGAGTCAGACACTGATATTGCATTGCACGCTTGTTACAGGAAACAGATCAGAGTACACAAAGAGAGAGAGAGAAAACGGAGAGCGAGATGTACCCAGACCAACGGCTAATGTACTCTAGTGGTGCAGACAAGAAGACAGGAGAAGAGATGGGCAACACTCATTTTAACCCTCACTCGGCTCCCTGACACATAAGTTGTATGCAAATAAGGGTGTTGTTTTTTTTCAATGAACTGCAAAAAAATAAAGTTTTCCAGGAAAAAATAGCTTACAAAATTTTTAATAATTGATCTTTTTTTTATAAAGGTTTTTATGTTTTTTAAGATTAATGCATTTTAAAAATATCCTTAAAGGCACAATATGTTTTTGAAAAAGTTTTCGCTGCTAGAAGGGGCATATACAAAACAAACAAAGAAACAAAGGTGCAGTTTGATGACGCTGTGATTGAGTGTGGAATCATGGGAGTTGTAGTCTTCATGCCTGAGGGTGTATGATGTCACTGGCAGTTGGCATTTAACTAGTTACACTAGTTAAAATTGCTTATTTCTCTTAATTTAAACATTCTTCGAAACTTTTAGGATAATGTAAGTACACAATATACACATATAACACTGTTTTAGTGGTTTTTGGATATTTTAATAAAAAAATCTTACATATTGTGCCTTTAAAACAAGATAAATGTACTTCAGAAACAAAATTGCATTAGATATACACTACCTATCAAAAGTTTTGAGTAATTATTTATCGATTTTTTTTGTTTTAGAAAGAATTTTCTTATATGGTTGTTAAATGATTTTTGAAAGATCAACAAAATCACAGGAATAAATTAAATGTTAAAATATATTCAAATAAATAAAAGTTAATTTAATATTACTGTTTTTATGGTATTTTGAACAGATAAATGCTGTCTTTATTTTTTTTATTTTATTTTATTTTATAGTGTACCATAATGACAATTTTTTTATATATATAATTAGCAGTTTACCCATGCTGACAGAAAAAAATAATAATAAAAAAAGTTATATATATATATATATATATATATATTGGCAGTGTGGGTAAACTGCTAAATCTGCTATATATTTAATGTTAGCAGTTTACCCACGCTGGCAGAAAAAAAAAAAAAAATATATATATATATATATATATACACATACATCTATCTATCTATCTATCTATCTATCCATCTATATATATATATATATATATATTTTTATTATTATTTATTTTTTTGGCAGTGTATATATTTTTATTATTTATTTTTTTTGGCAGTGTGCTAAACTGCTATATCAGCTATATATATATATATATATATATATATATATATATATATATATATATATATACCACCAAATCATTATTATTTTGTCAATGGGGTAAACTACAATATGTTCTCTGAATATTTTTTTGAAAAATAATTGAATAAGTAATTATAAAAATAAAATAAAAAAACTTTAACTTAATTTTCCCCCCGTAAGAATAGTTGTAAAATAGTTGTCCAATGAGAAAAATAATTGTTAATTCATTCAAGTCTTACTATTCTATGCACATTTTTCTTCTCAAGTATTTTCTTTTAAATCTATTTAGTTCTATATTAGGATATTTTACTGGAAAACATGTAAAAAACAAGTTGAGATTATTTTTTGCAGTGTGAAGAATTACAATCTATTAAAGTCTAATTACAATCTAACAAATTTAATCACATTAGCATACTGTGTTAAAATTTGATAATTTATTACAGCAATAAGCCACTGGAGGCTGTGGTAAAATCACTGTAACGCCTGGCCTCGAGTGGCTTTAAGCTTTCATAAACTAGTGTTTTGATAAAAGACATGAACTGCTGCATTTCTGATTATATCACAACTTGGCATATGATTATAAAATTCAACTGATATACATTCACAGAATGGCAAATATGTGTTATATACTATAAATATTGATCTACCTGACTGATGTGTTTCATTCCTACATTCCTAAAAATGAGTGTCGCTCTGTCAGAGCTGAAAAGTAAACCAGAAAGCTGGGAATGTATTTGCTTGTTCAAATATAGGACAGAGAAAATAGAACGAGACGAGTCCTTATGTGAATATGCCTAAACTATGTCATCAAATTATGTCATGAACCTTACAAACTAAAGAATCAAACAAATAATAACTTCATACCCATGATTTCAATTCCAAGATGCTCTGCCAATACAGAAAGTTGACAATGTGAAAAAAAAAGAAAAAAACAAGAAAACAGGTTTTAGGTAAAAATGTCCACTTGTTCAGATAGAGGCGGTTCACTAGAATGCGATCAGTGGTGTTGTTTGGTTGGTTTTGTTTGAGACATTGAGGTGAGTGACTGTACGTTCCAGTAACAGACAGACAATGCAGACACACACTGGCCAACTCCATATTCCCCATCAACAGAAACGAAACCAACGGAAATACCAGTAAACAAACAAACAACACGCCTTTCTTGTTCATCGCATGGAAGCAAGCGTACAAATGCATGCAGACATAGACAGCCACACTTACTGCCATATTTACTAGACCTCATTTCTGGTTTAAGGTTAAGAAAACAAACAAAGAAACAAAACCATTAAACAGAAAAGCACAATGTACAACACAAAAAGACTCAAGTACAGATGAATGTAGACAAACATCTAATGACTCATATGCAAAATGTCAATCAGTTGGCTTTTGTTTAGTCACACTATTACATTTTCATGTATGTTTTTAAACTTCCACTAATGTGCAGATGTATAAACACATCTTGTGTTACGGCATGCATGATACTGGCAATACTGAGGGCTCCTCTAGCAAACTACCACTGTTGGGAAAGCAGCAGTTCTAGAGGTCAAAGGTTAGAGGTTAAGGGTCATGCATCATGCCACAGGCTCAGAACGCTGTTAGAGATCATACAAAACAACAGCATCAATATTACTTAACAACCAGAACTTGACTGAAATGTTCTAGGTTCAATGCAAGTTAAGATTTGCCAACAGCATCTGTAGAAATGTTCTCATCGTACAGTTAAAATGAGCAGAAATTCAGTTTGCGGTAATGCACTTACAATGCTATTGCGGAGAATCAGAAAGCAGAAATATGTGTGACTCAGGCCGATTTCTTTTGTCTGCAGAACCACTGAACAGATTACGTATATAACATACATTTTTGTTTTGTTTGCAGAACAATCAACAGGCAAAAAAATCCACCGAACAGACTATATTGTACACCTTACTGCACATCTTCCATACAGAAAGTATGGTATAGATGACACAAATATAGTATGAAGTAAAATTTAATTTTCCTGCTGCTGTGTATCTTGAAGCTGATTGTTCTGCAGACAAACACAATAAAAATATACCACAACAAAAAAAGAGAAAAAAGAAACAATCACTAAAACAAATCCATGAAAAAAAAGACAAAATGTTTCATTTCTCTACATAAACAGTCCCTTTCTGTTATTGCTCTGTATTATGTCTGTATTATTCACCAGGCTTTACATGGTCATGACGGCAGATGGCATTTCCTAATGTTCAAAAGTTTGGGGTCAGTACAATTTTTCGAAACTAAATTAATGCTTTTTTTTTCAGCAAGGTCATGTTAAATTGATCAGAAGTAAAAGTATAGACATTTCTAATGTTACAAAACATTCTATTTTAAATAAATGCTGCTCTTTTAAACTTTAAATTCATCAAAGACTGAAAATGAATCATGATTTCACAAAAACATTAAACCACTATTTTCATTGATAATAAATAGAAATGTTTCTTGAGCAGCAAATCAGCATATTAGAATGATTTTTTTGAAGGATCATGTGACACTGAAGACTGGCGTAATGATGCTGAAAATTCACAAGAATAAATTAAATTTTAAAATATATAGAATAAAGAAAACACTTATAAAACACAATATTACTGATTTTACTGTATTTTTTCAAATAAATGTAGCCTTGCTGAGCATAAGAGATTTTCAAATACATTAAAACATCTAATCGACCTCGACCTTTTGAACGGTACTGTATATTGTTAAAGGTACAGTTCACCCAAAAATGGAAATTACCCCATGATTTACTCACCCTCAAGGCATCCTAGGTGTATATGATTTTCTTCTTTCAGACGAATACTGTCAAAGTTATATTAACAAAATGTCCTGGCTCTTCCAAACTTTATAATGGCAGTGAATGGCTGTTGAGATTTTGAAGTCCAATAAAGTGCATCCATCCATCATAAAAAGTCCTCCACATGGTTCTGGGGGTTTATGAAGGCATTCTGAAGCTAAATGATGCGTTTGTGTAAAAAAATGATCGATATTTAAAACTTTATAAACCATAATCTCTAGCTTCTGTTTACTGTTGCGTTTGCGAGAGAATGGCATTTCAGCGGATGACGTAGGATGTAGATGTAACATAAGCTAAGAATATGCTAGTCTCGCGAGAACCGAGTTTTGTTTACAGCAAAAGAAAACCAGTCTCCTCTTCACTTGTATCGAAATCTTCCAACATTTATATTCACAAATCCTCGTTTTGCACTTCTATTCCTTGACCAGTGTTTTACTTCACTCTCTCCTACGTGCTTTCATGTTCATCGACTGTGCGTACTTCACTTTGCTCACCCACGTCCCACGTCATCGTTGCAACGCCACTCTCATCTGAATGCGCGTACAGTTAGCAGAAACTAGAGATTATGGTTTACAAAGTTTTAAATATGGATATTATTCTTACACAAACACATCAGTTTACTTAAGAAGGCCTGTATTAATCCCTCAAAGCCACATGAAGCAGTGTTAATTTTGTTTTGTATGATAAAAACTATGACGAATGATCTACTAACATTTTCATCAACAAATAAAAACAAGATGAAAATGTTAGGGAGGGACGAATTGGGAAGAGATTCATTCAAAACGAATCTGCTGCGTGGTTAGGAGGTTAGATGTATACATTTGAAATGTATCATAGCCTATTGATCTATCCGGCAGGACATAAACTGGCATACATTTGCTGCACGTCTCATAAACCATTAAAAAATGTCAATATCTTGGAGTAAGAAAAGACCAGACATATGGATAAATTTGACGATGCAAAAGACAAGTCAATTCGGTCCGGTTTTCTGAGCGCAGACACCGAAGCAGCGCCTCTCACAAAGCACACAAGTACTCTTACATGTTTCATGAATGGAGAAATACATACAAAATAATGTCGAATTGTCCGTTTTGATGAGTATTCACGTTAACACAGTCGATTATGTCTTAAGTGAATGTAAACAGTTGGGAGAATATCGGACATGTATCAGTACATTGCATCGGTGCATTCTGTTTTAAAGGGACAGCAGCCTAATTTAGTTGCTATTGTCTGTGGTGTTGATGTTAAGCAACAAAAGAAAGACAGAAAATCACTCTTGACTCACTTTATTAGCCCTAATAAAGATTCATGTAAATTTATTTATATAAATAAATATGTCTGCTTGAAAGAACGAAGAATGTGGTAAACAAGTTGTTATAAAGAATGCATATTTAGCCATATATAACCATTGGTATTTCACTGAAAAGAAGACCATGCTCTTGTTTCTTTATAAGAAGTGGTTTTATTTAATTTGAATATAAAAGCATGTTGCATGTCAAAGCAGTTAAATTTGTGTCTATCATGATAATATCTTAATATCAAACCTATACAATGAGTTTGGTCATTTTAGAGAAATGGTTAATAAATGCATTACACTAAAACTAAACCCATTAGATTTTAGCTGACTAAATCTACTGTAGATTTAGTCAAGAAAAATCGTATCATATTTAGTTGACTAAAACTAAACTAAAACCAAAACAATTCAGGTAACTAAAATATGACTAAATCTAAATGCATTTTAGTCAAAAGACTATGACTAAGACTCTATCAAAATTTGCTGTCAAAATTAATACTGGTGTGGAGCAGTTTTTATAATGGATGGACGCACTTTATTGGACTATAAAATCTCGACACCCATTCACTGCCATAAAGCTTTTTAAATATAACTCAGACTGTATTCGTCCGAAAGAAGAAAGTCACATACTTTCTCATTTTCATTTTTGAGTGAACAATCTCTTTAAGTGCAGTAATGTCCATGGGATTTTTGAGCTGATATACTTTTCTGTGGACACAGTTGCTATCGTTGAGCTTAACTTGTGTTGAACCCAAAACAATCCTTTAAATTATATAAATGATTGCCTGTCAAACATGTCATGAATTGTCTAATAGACTAATTTGTTAAATCTAAGTCTGCTCTAATAGAATATAATCTATGTTAACATGCTTTATTGTATCATCTTTTAATTCTTTTCTTCTTTATCTTTTTTTAATAATATATCAATGCACACTAAATCTGTTCACATCCATGAATGTCTTCTTACTAAACCAATATAAAAACTCTGAATGGACAAACAGACGCAGAAACGTACATGCGCACACACATCATAGCCAAACATGCAGCTTCAGAGCAGACAGACAGACAAACAGACAGGAAGAAGAAATGGACATACTGTAGAAACCGGCCATAACGGAGGTTTGACAGCGTTCACCGGTATAGTCATTTGGACACCTGATGGAGGGAAACAAACCCACAGAGGGAGAAGGAAGGAACGAGAGGGAAGGGGTAGAGGAGAGAGAGACATGAGGAGGAAGAAGAGAGAAAGAGAGACGAGAGCAGAGAAACATGCAGTTAGAACAACAGAGAACAACCCCAGCGAGCTGTTCCACCTGATGATGTCATCGCTGTGATGTCACAGCCCGCGGCCAAGCTGGACGAGTTTCAACCTGAGGAAAGAGGGTTCATGTCATTTCGTGTCATTTTTTGGATGGGACTAATATATATAAGAGCGTTGTGGGAAGCCTGACTCATTTTAATGATATAGAAACTGATTCAGATGTTCGGTTCAATTGGATGCAAATTCCTCAAGGGGGCGCTTAGCCGCCTCAAAAGCTGAGTCTTCCTTTGGGCCACAATCAAATATTATGACTTTTTTTTCTTACTGGACAAAAATATGCTTTTTAAATCTAAGTAAAAAAATAATTTTTATTTATTTAGTATTTTAAATGTATTTTTTAAATTATTTGTTATATTTATATTTAATTTAAAAAAATATATATATTTTATTATTATTATTTTTTGGTTATAAGTCACTGCAAAAAAGAAATTAGTTCTAGGGAAGTGTCTAGAATCATTTGTTTGCAGACGCCACTTGATTTGTTTGGCTACTTTGATCTAACGCAATAAAATTGCATTTTTTGCATGCCGTAGGTGTCCAAATACTCTATGGGGCCACTGTAGATCAAACATAATCAAAGCTAATCTGATGCTTTACATCTTTACTTCCTCATAAAATGCCAATCAGTTCCACTTCTGTGATCGTCTGTAAGACCTCACGTTAATGAGGAGACTGTCCTAGGACAAACAGGAGCAAAATCAAGTCCCTAAAAGCTTCATAATGGTGCCAAAAGCTTCGTCTAGTCACAGGTTTTCATTATTTATATACTGAGGGTATTTTAGAGTTCAGTTCTACTGGGGAATTCACCGTTCAGTCTGTCTGCAGAATTTACTGCAGAGGTCATTGGGACAGGCTGCATTTCATTTGCCTCAGGAGCTACAGTAACACACACACACACACACACACATACACACACACATTGAGATGACATGTTAAAGTGATGTCTCTGAAACAGAGCTAGAAGGTATGATATATATTCTGTACAATTGTAAAAATGTGCCAATCGGTAAGATTTTGCTAAACATTTTATATGGTGAACGATATATTTGTGCTATTTGTTAATGAAACATTCCTGGTTTAATTTTTTTGATGTGGGAAAATGTTGTTGGCTTTACTGATTATCCAAAAGAAGGTAAAAGTATTTAAACTATTTTAATATAATTCTACCCAAATTTCATATTCATAAATGGCAATTTATTTATACAAAATCTAATTTTATAAAATATGAATACCAGGTTATATTAAAACCAAACTGTATATTAACATTATTGGACACTCTCTAAAAAAAGACTTTAAATATTTAATAGATTTACAAATCATTTAAATTAAACATAGACTAAGTAATTTTGTACTTTATTTTGTTTTCTATATCATTAATGTCACCCAGATGTTTTTTTTCTGGTTATTTTGTTTTTAGATTATATATATGCACTACCCGTCAAAAGTTTTTGAACAGTAAATTTTTTTGCGTTTTTAAATTAGTTTAGTTTAAATTAGTATTTATTTGATCAAAAGTACAGCAAAAACAGTACAATGTTAAAATAGTTTTACTTTTCAAATACCAACTTCCTATTTGAATATATTTTAAAATGTAATTTATTCCTGTGATTTCAAAGTTAAATTTTTAGCATCATTACTCCAGTCACCTGATCCTTCAGAAATCTTTCTAATATTCTGATTTGCTGCTCAAAAACATTTATTATTATTATTATTATTATTATTTTGTTGAAAACAGCTGAATAGAAAGTTCAGAACTACAGCATTTATTCAATGGAAATCTTCTGTAACATTATAAATGTCTTTATCATTACTTTCAGCCAATTTAAAGCATCGTTGCTAAATAAAGCAAAACAAATAAAAATAAAATAATAATAAATAAATAAAAAATACAAATAAAAATACTGACTTTTGAATGGTATAGTGTATAATGTTACAAAAGCTTTTTAGATAATTTTTCAGATAAATACTGATCTTTGGATCTTTCTATTCATCAAAGCTTTCTGAAAAAAAAATGTACTCAACTGTTTTAAATATTGATAATAATAATAATACATTTTTTCTTTTTCTTGAACAGCAAATCAGCATATTAGACTGATTTCTGAAGGATCATGTGACACTGAAGACTTGAGTAATGATGCTGAAATTTATTCAAATAGAAAAGAGTAAAAAAAAATTTCAAAATTGTTACTGTTTTTGCTGTATTTTGGATCAAATAAATGCAGGCTTGGTGAGCAGAAGAGACTTCTTTAAAAAACATTAAAAATCTTACTGTTCAAAAACTTTTGACTGGTAGTGTATATGTACAATCAAATGAGGTGAAGTATGATTCATTAGAAAAGTATATCATTTACTGAATTTCCACCATGATATACTGTTACCATGATATAAAACATCTTATACTGTGATTTTGGTCATACCGCCCACCTGAACTGTGAAGTAAAGCTTCAGTGCTGTTGAAGATAAACTCTCAGGCATGTAAGTGAATCACTGTGTCAAGAAAGCCAAGAGCAACACACACTATTTTCAAATCAGTCCGTGCTTCCCTGAGGGCTATTAACCCTTATAGCCGCTCCAGACGCTCTGTTCTGTAAATTAAAGAGATTGACTCGACGAGTCACAGTTAAAGGATGACATCTCCCCAAAGGGTTTGAGCTTTAAACAGCTTTAATGGGTTTGTTTCTCTTCCTTTAAAAAATTGGCGCATACACCGTAAATCTGCACTGCCCTGTCCGAAATGGCTGATAAGAACAGAGCATTGTGTCGGCGGTATCACAGGGGAGCAGTAACTCAGCATGCTATTGATAACGCGGCTGTATACATCGACAGAGCTGACAGATGACACGGCAAACCCTGTCCCCTTCCTCCAGACCCTCAGACACACTGTCATCTCTCTGGCAATTAAAGCTCAAGAGTCCAAGCTCCAAGAGTAGCTAAATTTCTTTCCCAGCAAAGGCCCAACAATCATAAACTTACACTGTTTCATGAGCCAATATACTGTAGCACTGGGTGCCATTTAAAAATTAACGGAATTCCTTTAAAATTTAAATTGAAGCAGCAAATAGAATGCAGAACTGTATTCTGAAATTGAATTTAAACCTATTTTTAAAATTTTAAACTTGAGTTGGTAACTGATTTGCTTTGATGCAGTTTTTTGCTAAAATAAAACAAAATATAAATATTAATAAATAAAAAACTTAAACTTGTAAAACTTAAATGTAAATTAGAAATGTAGCCTTGGCAAATAATTTTTAAAAAGTTTAAAATGAACTATTATAATGACCAAAACTGAAATAAAAATGAGCTAAAAAAAAAAGCACAAAAAATTACAAAAGCACATAAACTACTAGTAGTACTACAACTTTAACTACAATTAAAATGAAAACTGAAAATATAAAAAATTAAGCAAATTCAAAATATTAAAAAGTACTATAACAGTATATAAATAATACTAAAATGTCACTGCTTCGATGGCAGGAAATTAATCCAAAATTCAATTTTTGTTTCATTATTGTAAATAGTATTTATTTGAATTTTTATAATTAACATGTTCATTTGACAGTCCTATTTGGTGTCTGGTGATGTCAAACCAAAGTGTAGTAAAAATAAACCCATAATCAATGACGTTAATATGAATTAAAGAGATTGTCAAATTTAAGTACGACACAATGAATATGTTCTGAATGTGTGTAACTTACTTGCAGGACAGCTGATTTATACCATGTATGAAATAACAGTCTCCACCGTTAACGCAGTATGTCTTCTCAGTTTCATTGCACTTCCTGGCATGACTTGAGCCCGGAGACAATGTAGTGGTTACTATAGAAACATACGGACACACACAAACACACAGAAAGTCAGATATGCGCATCATACATTAGTGACATTGTGAGAAATGTCTCAGTGGCTGTATTTAGAATGCTAGCAAACTGGTATACTGCACAGTACATGTGAAGGAAAAAAGGTACAAAAGCTTAAAGGTACATCTTTTTTTACCTTATTTACCTCTAATGATACACATTAGTACCTTAAAAGCATATAAAAATAGTTTAAAAGAACACATTATACTAACTTACGAAAGAGTACCACACCAGTGACAGTTCTAACCTTTTTCTGAGTGTATACATGGCCTACTGTTTTTCAAAAAATACCATGAGAAGCAGAATGCAACAATGATAAACACTTCAACTGTAGTATGCTACATTTTTGTCACATGGTTTCAGTACTTTTAATTCAATGAGCGGCAGCCAGTTCATTAAAATGTCCCGAGTTCTTAAAGGAATAGTTCCCCAAAAATAAAAATTAGCCCATTGTTTACTCACCCTACAGACATCCTAGATGTATATAACTTCCTTCTTTCAGACAAATGCAATTGGAATTATATTTAAAATTATCTTGGCTCTCCCAAGTTCTGTTATGGCAAAGGGTGGGTGTTTCTCTTCAACCGTCCAAAACAAGTCCAATAAAGTCCATCTATCCATAATAAAAAAAAGTGCTCCACACGGCTTTTTTTTCAAAACATCCATATCTAAAAAGTAATAATCACTTTAATCTAGCTTGTGCCAACTGGCCATACACGGAAGCAGCTCCAGGCGGCTAGCGTAATACATCGGTGTTGCGCATGCACTTGTGAGTCTCGTAAAAAAAACCAACGTTTGTTTACAGAAGCAAAGGAAGCAAAGTTTCCTTACTTTACAACGACGTCATACGCCATCTGCCCGGAGCTGCTTCCGTGTACGACCAGTTGGCACAAGCTAGATTAAAGTGATTATTATGTTTTAAATACGGATATTTTCTTACAAAAAATGATTAGAAATCGATTCATTACAGGAGGCCCCCGGAGCTGTGTGAGGCACTTTTTATTATGGATGGATGCACTTTATTGGACTGTTTTGGACTGTTAAAGAGAAACACCCGCCTATTGCCATGATAGAGCTTGGGAGAGACAGGATAATTTTTAATATTCCAAATTTATTTTTAAAACTCTGATTGCAAGTCATATACACCTAGGATGTAAATAATGGGATAATATTCATTTTTGGGTGGACTAACCCTTTCACTCACATAACACATAAAAATCGGTCAACAGGCATTCAGAGACAACCTTGGAAGTCGGGGAAGGTCTTGTTTTTTAAGTTTCATTACACTGGGAATAAAAGGTAATAAATACAAGAAAATTCTTACATATAGTCCCTTTAAATTTCTCAGCTGATATTGCTCTCAGTTCATAGTACACATGGAAGGTTAAGTGCATTGCATTGTGGGATACAATATTACACATAGTGTGCAGCATTGTTAACAAAAACTAAAACTTTTAAATTTAAATAAGAATAAATAAAATAACATCTAATATAAATATTAGAAGAAAACTAAAAAGTAAAAACTTAAAGCTGAAGTACTAAAACGAAATAATATATTATAATTATAACTAAAATTAAAGCTAAAGCTAAACTAAAATACAAGAAACCTAACAACTAATAATACAAAAATTGTATGCAATTTGCAAACACAGTATGCATACAAAATGCATTGCAGATTCTTCAAAAAATAGTAGACAGTATACCATTCTGAAGACATCCAACATTATAAAAACAGATGAATAAACTGGATTTGAAAAGTGGAGCAGAGGAAAATCAAACATTCATTTTACCAACCTTTACAACAGAATTTTGTTAAACATTCAAAAGATAATAAATATATATTCAAAAATTATATAAATATATCAAACTTCAGAGCAACAATTCTGTCATCAATTATTCATCCTCATGTTGTTCCAAACACGTATGACTTTCTTTCCTCCATGGAAAATTACGTTTTCAAGCTTCAATAAAAAAGGCATGGCCATAGCCAGCTATGAGGTCACCAAGGTCCAAACTTTTCATGTTCAAAAATAAAATTTGTTCTCTGAATGGCTAACTTGCTGTTTAAATGGGTCCTATTATGCTTTTTCACTTTTTGAATTTTAGTCAGTGTGTGGTGTATACATAGTTACAAAACTCAGTCCACTCCAAAGGGAGATATTTTGTTTTTTAAAAAAATAATTTTTGAAGAATTACAACAAACGGCTCCTTTGGACTACAGCGTTGTTTTCCGGGTGCTGTGATGTCACAACATGGCCCATTAGAATATCATTAAATAAAATCCCGCCTACAGAAATTCGAATGGTTAGGGGGTGGGTAGGAAAGAGGTGGGGGATTAGCCTAACTTTAGCAATGCAGTGCGGAGAGACTTTTCTGGGACTTTTCAGTGTGCGGCTGGTATAAATACAAGCATTGACTAGAGTGGCTGTGTCAGAGCCGTAACACGCCACAGACATGTGCAGTATAGAGGGTTGAAACACATGTCGAGGCACAGCTGATGTAAACACAAGCATTGACTAGAGTGGCCGCGATCATCTCTGGTGGCCGTGTCAGTGCCGTAATGTGCCGCAGACGTGTGCAGCGTGTGGTAAGAGATTTATTCATCATACAGTGTAGATAGCTTCACTTATATTGTGAGTGTTCTTTAAAATGCATAAACTTGCACTAGACTAGGCTAATCAGTGATGATGTTCTTTGATAATGTTAATGTTCTTTGCTCATTTTCTGTAGCTGCTTTTTGAATAACTAAGGAAATGTAAGCTTTATAATTAGTATATATAATAACTTACAATGTTTTTATGCAATGTTGTCACGTTAAATACGAATTAAATCATATTAAAAACATTAGGCTGCTTTTAGCCTTATGCTGGAGCTGGTTTCGAGCAATGAAACTAAGCATGTAAATAATTAAATAAATTAACATGATAACATCATGTATCTGCAATGTCGCAGGCTGACAATAGGACCCAACACTACTGTAGCGTCAACTATACTTTAATATATCCTCCAACTATAATGGAGCAGATGGAACTTGCTGCTTTGGCAAGGGGCGTGGCAGTACTGAAACTAGTGATGGGTCATTCTTGAACGATTCTTTCATTTTGAACAAATCTTTAATGTGACTCGGGACGAACGAGTCGTCTTGGGGAGTGATTCGTTCAGTGGCGCATGTGCAACATCCTATTAGGTTCTGTACTGGAATTAGTTCACCTGTTTCGAGTCTTCGGGTTTTTGGAGTCGTTTGTTCATCTTATAGAGCTGTCACGTGATGAACAAATGTCTCGAACCCGAAGACTCGAGAGATGAACTAATCAATTCATTTTCCGGCTCAGACTGCATAGGTTAAGCTTATAGGGCTGTCACATGATGAACGAACGACTCAAACTCGAAAACTTGTCAGATAAGATGCGAGGTGAGCTAATAATAGACTAAAGACCCAGGTAAACAATGAATTAATCTTTTCTGTTTCTTATAGCATTATAGTTTTGTTTTGTTTGTAGTGTGATCAACGTTTGTGTAAGCAGTAGATGTGTTAGGGAGGTAACACGTAACATTTTAATTACATTTTGCTAAAATGAACGAAATGATGAGAAAAAAGATTCGTTCATTTTGCTGAACGAGACTCAAGGGGCCGAGTCAGTAAAATGATCCAAACTTCCCAGGATCAACTTCCCATCACTAACTGAAACGCTGTCTAAGCTGTTCGCCAATCGCAAAGCACTGGGAGAGCTAACCAATCACAACACATTTCATTTTTCAGTAGGCGGGCCTTCATCAAACGCGGAACTAACCTAGCCATTTGTGCCAGACTGGGGCGAAAGGTATTGTAATAATGTACATTATGTGGAAAAATAATGCATTTTTCGAACCACCAAGCATGAGAGCATGTTCTAGTACACCCCCAAAACAAAATCAAGACTTTGTAAAAGAGCAAAAGAGCTGTAAAAAGTGTCTGCATGCATAGTTGAGTTTAGACAATTTGCAAGAATGTTTAGCATCTGTGGTATGAAAATGATCGCTGCTAGACGCTGGTGGAGTGAACGAGGTTTGAGAGAGTTGTGAGTGAGGGCATGGGCGCAGCTTTCGCTGTGTTGCCAGATCCAGCTATTATAAGTGTCTTTGGACTTATCTTTTCCACTTAATTTTACAAAGTTATCATCTATATAGCGAAGGCTATTAATGAAAAATATAACTAATATGTATTGTTGCATGAACACAACTGATAAAGTTATCCACCCCAAACCTATAAAGTATTAACAAATTTTGATGCAATAAATATGGTGTAATTTAACATTGCTCATCCCTTCAAAACAGAGAAAACATCTTCCACAAACATCTAAACGTCTGTCTCTTTTAGTGTTCAGTGAATATACTGAGTTGTATTTGTAGGAGTGATTATAGCACAATTCTTAACCCCACCCCAGACCTCACTCATTTTCAAACCCTGATTATGGTCATTACTAAAGGACTAAAGATTCTTAACAGAAATTTGGATGAACTCCTCATTTAACATAACAGTAACAGAATTATTCCTGTCTCTATCTGTACACAGCACTGCTAAATATTTCTCCAATATGGCAACAGAACTGAAACTGCAGACACACACACACACTTCCACAAAACACTGTATCATTCTGTATATAAACCAGAGTGAGACACACACTGCCAAATACACATGGCAGATGGGAGGATGTTCTCGCAGGCATCGCTGGCTCACAGCCACACCGAGGGTTCAGATTTTCTGCAGTGTGTCAGAGTCACGCAGAATCAAGCTGCGTACTGCAAACACCAGCACATCACATCTGGATCTCTGCAGCCAGAGACACGGGGAATCCGTGATCCAACCGTCTGCCCGGACAAAGAGCCAGACGGAGATAGTCAGAGAGAAACAGTCAAGAGTGACAGATATAAAGAGGGAGAGGGAGAACACTAGAATGCTGCACAGCAACACTATCTTTAAAAACAGTATGTGAAGCTGCATGCAGTATGCAATAAATATTTTTAACACTAAGGTACAGTGTTGTCACATTACATCACTTACATGGTTAAAGGATTAGTTCACTTCTGATCATTTCTTTGTCTTTCTTCAGTCAAAAAGGAAAACATTTCAGGAATTTTCTCCATATAGTGGACTTAAATGGGGATCAATAGGTTGAAGATCCAACATGCAGATTTAATGCAGCTTCAAAGGGCTCTACACAATCCCAGCCAAGGAGTAAAGGTCTTGTCTAGTAAAATGATTGGTCATTTTCTAAAAAAAAATGTAACTTTCTAACCACAAATGATCGTCTTGACCTAGCTTGACTTCACGCATTACATAATCACATTGGAAAGGTGACGTAGGTGGAAGTACCGACCCAGTGCTTACAAGGCGAACGTGCAAAGAAAGTCACCCTTTACAAAAAAGGTAAAACAACGATTTCAGACGATTTAGAAGTTTGAGGAGAAAATTAGATGGAGTTTTCACCCTACCATACATTTTTAAACCGAAGTACACAGATGAAGAACTAAGCATGCGTGACCTTTCCAATGTGATTACGTAATGCATGAAGTCGCAGATGCGCATCGCAGAGCTAGTGCAAGACTAGTATTTGTGGTTAAAAAGTATATAATTTTTTATTTTTTTTTTTAGAAAATGAGCGATTGTTTCGCTAGATAAGACCCTTATTCCTTATTGAAGCTGCACTGAAACTGCAATTTGGACCTTCAACCTGTTGTCTCCCATTGAAGTCCACTATATAGAGAAAAATCCTGGAATGTTTTTACCTCAAAAACTTTTTTTTTTTTTGACTGAAGAAAGAAAGACATGAACATGAGTAAATTATCAGGAAATTTGAATTCTGGAAGTGAACTAATCTTTTAATTTAGGTTAATTCAAGGCTGTTTTCTGCTTTTGATCCAATTCAGTGTAAGAATGTGTAAAATTACAATCAAATAATAAATCAAGAATGTTTTATAAATGGAATAGTTTTCTCAAAAATGAAACTATGCTGAAAATTCATCATTCATCACTTGTAACCAGTGCGTGATATGTGCATATTTCTCTCCTGATTCAGACAAGATGACTTATTAACAGGAGAAAGCAAAATTATGAATAGAGGACTCATATTTTAGTCTGAAACATTTTCATCTTATTGATGAATTTGTTTCTTACAAACTAACAAATACTTCACAAGATGTTAACTGATGGACTGAAGTCAAGTGTATTATTGTGATGTTTTTATCAACTGTTTGGACTCTCATTCTGACGGTACCCATTCACTGCAAAGGATCCATTGGTGAGCAAGTAATGTCATGCTAAATTGCTGAAAGTGAATACATTTTCAGCATTCATTTTTGTGTGAAATTGAAAGGTATCCTGTTATGAAAATAAGCATGGCTATTTAGCATTTTAATCCAATTTTGAGTAAAATGGTCTGAATTTGAGTCAAGGATGAGATGTTAAACATAGTCGCAAAGTCAAGCACACTGCATTGTGGCAGAGGTTCTCGAACTTGAACTGACGTCATGTGCTTCGTGCACATTTATGAGCGGATGGTGACGGCTGTCACGATCACAACCCTTTCCCTCACGAGTCGCAGATCAAGAGAGCAGCCTGCAACGCTCGTGTCTGTGGAGAATGGACCAACTCTGATGAAATCCATGGCAACCGACCAAAACAATGTTATTGTTACAGGAAAGTCTTTGAATAATTACGGAAGTAAGGAAATTATACATTCCGAACACATATGCTGATATGCTGTGTAAGTATTTACGGTAGCTGTTCCCAGATGACAATAAATAATTTTAAACCCATAAAAAATCCACGCCCCTCTTCCAATGTCTCCGCTTCCCTTAGTTTGAGAACCTCAGCATTGTGGGATGCAGCATTGAACACAGTGTGCTCTGATGAATACTGCACATTGTGGCAAATGTTGTAGGTCTGTGATTTATAACCAGTTATATGTGAACTTTCAGGGGTAATTGGAAACATCAGAATTGTCTTGTTACAATTTCTTGCAATTTAAAAAACAAAAACAACCTGTATTAAAGAAATAATGCTGATTAAACCATTTAAAAACAAAAATAATGGCTTTACACATTCAGTAGCTTTTTGCAGTTACACATACAGATAGATAGATAGATAGATATAGATAGTAACACATATGGTGTGCAGACAGCGCTGGGATATGTTGAGTGTTTCTAGATTAATATGACATTGACTGAATCTCCTGCTTTTATTGCACTTCCTCCTCCCAGACACCGGTGGTGCTGGGCACAATGCCTGAGAAAGAGTGTGTGTGTGTGTGTGTGTGTGTGATTGTGTAGTGTTTCTTTCCTCCTGTGTACTAATTAGTGACGTCAAAGTGAGCCAACAAAATGTTCTAGTGCCATAAAGTTACTACAGCTACACATCTCATCTGATGTGTGCAGTTTTAACTTCACATCACAGAAAATTCTGGCTCCTCGCAGCTCATGCAGAGAGTTACGCAAATGCACCTGAAAGGGTCCTACTTGACAGTTATTATTACAACATGTCATGCATTCATGTCATGTGGCAGTATCCTTTTAAATGGTACACGTTTGTACTTTATTTACCCCTAAATGGTCCATTCCAATACTTTAAAGGTACTTTAGCCTTTTTGTGACAGCTTTTGTACCATTTTTTTTTTTCAAAGAGTTTGTATAGTATCTTACAAATAATTAATTAATTTGCATGACGCATACTGGTCAAGCATGAGTCATTGGCTTTGCATTAGTAGCATACAAAATATTAAAGGGACAGTTCTCCCAAAATGAAAAATCTGTCATTAATTGCTTACCCTCATGTCTTTCCAAACCCGTGAGACCTGTGTTCATCTTTGGAACACAAATCAAGATTTATTTATTTTTTTTATGAAATCCGAGAGCTTTCTGACCCTGCATAGACAGCAACACAACTGTCCAGAAAAGTTAGTAAGGACATCATAAAATAG
Organism: Labeo rohita; assembly: GCF_022985175.1. Lineage (NCBI taxonomy): Eukaryota > Metazoa > Chordata > Actinopteri > Cypriniformes > Cyprinidae > Labeo > Labeo rohita. The sequence goes on along the minus strand of NC_066882.1, from coordinate 21,860,258 downwards.
TCCATGTGACATCAGTAGTTCAACCGTAATTTTATGAAGCTACGAGAATAGCCTCTTTGTGTGCAAAGAAGACAAAAATAACAACTTTATTCAACAATTTTGTTTAAAAATGATAAAAAACAGTGTCCTTGGCCTTGAACGTGGTAGTTGTGCTGCTCTCTATACCAGGCCAGAAAACTCTCGGATTTCATTAAAAATATCCTAATTTGTTTCCGAAGATGAACAAAGATCTTACAGGTTTGGAAGGACATGAGGGTGAGTAAATGACAGAATTTTCATTTTTGGGTGAACTATCGCTTTAATATTACTAATATGCAGCAGTGAAAATAAAAATAACTTCACAAAAACATTCACTTTAAAGACTTCCACCATCTTAATTTCACAACTCAACAACCCGGGTATCATAGTTTCTCAAATACAAGTTCGCTTGGTCATTCATGTGCACATAACCCAAAATTATATTAATTATGATAATTTCCCTTCCTTGGAAGTTCCTACTTAGAAATAGAATATCAGAATAGAAAACTACAAACTAAGAAAAAACTTCTTCAGCACATCTGTATTTGAGCACTACTGTAACAAATTTAAAAGCAAAGGAAGCACATTAGGTGCTTGCCCTAGAGAATCATGGGAAATATAGTTTTGTTGCATAAGCCTGTCTCTTTATAAACCAGCAAGCTTTTCACTATTCGTTATAAACAGCATACGATATGCACAATCTGAACTCTGAAATTTAATATTCATCACAATGAAAACGTATTATAATCAGTTATGATATGATGGTGTTATATACAATTATTAAAAGGACAGTTCAAAATGAAAATGTCACATGGACTATTTTAACAATGTCTTTATTACCTTTCTAGGTCTTGAACGTGCGTTGCTCAATAAAGCAGAAGACACAACTTTGGTGAGACCGCAAGGAGTGATCTCGTACTGGACAGCCCACCACCTGAGCCCTGCCATTTCATAACGAGCTAATTAACTAATTAACATGCGCACACAAACACACAGCACAGCAAAGAGAGAGAACAGAGAGAGGGCATAAAGCGAGAACGAGAGATGTCTCAGAGCACAATAGCCTGTGTCTCTAAAGGTCACACATCACTCCAGCAGGAAATGGAGGAGAGCAAAACGATAGAACATTCAACCTTACATCTGTCTCAAGCATATGTCCTCTTCTCTGCAGTGACAGCGTGTGTGCTATCGAGCCGCTAGCCTATAACTGTTTCCTGTGAGACACACAAAGTGGCCAATCGGCCTTTGCACCTCAGTCAATTCTAAGGAGATATTTGTAATCTAGAAATACATTTAGTTCGAATCTATTAATTCTAAGTATTGGGGAATACGCAATATAATGTTTACATTTAAATCTGTATTTAGAATCTCTAACCAGATTTGAATCGATTTTGAATTTAAATCGATAAAGAATTAGAATTATTTGAAATTTATGGTACAGTTTTAAAGTCTTAAGTTTGGAAGTTTGAAGATAGATGGATAGATAGTTTGTTTTCTAATCAATTTCTTGGACAGTCCAATGTTTTCTGCAGTGTGCGACTGTGTGTGTGTTTGTGGACCATAACAGCATATGTCTTCCTCCACAGGGGGGAGATGGTGAGTTTATCCAATCATGACTGAAAGACAATAATGTTGATCAGGTGCTGCACTGGCAGTGCATCTGTTCTCCGCTTTAAATAGATCCAGAGAGAGGCTTTTAAAGACTGCACATATTTCCCTCCGTCTCGTAGTCCATCCTGGTGTGGCAGGATATTAGCTCCATTAGCCTTGGCTTTGAGCCGACGGATGGATGCGGACAGGCAGGAGAACATGATTCACGCCCCAGCGAGGGGGGTCGCGGGGAAGGCCGTAAGTCACACGGGGGGCCTGTACGGGGCATCCGATCCACTCTACTCAACCAGGTGCCGATCAATGACATCGAACCACTTACAGGCACTCCCCTATTCAGACGCCTTTCACAGACGTGTCCACCACGAGAGTGATCACACGCGCGCAGAAACACGCACATGCACATGCTGCAAAAATGCATGTGGGGGGAGGAGGTGGAGGGAAGCAGGACGGATGGAAAGACAGGCTAATGAAGAGAGGAGTGAATAGAGGCAGGATAGAGGAATGGGGGATTTGAAGGAGACACATTGTCAGGAAGGAGAGCCACTGACAGGAAAAAGAGAGAAAAAGGGGGGTAAAAAAAATACGGTGTGTTTGTACTACTAAGTGTCTCTGAAAGAAAGTGCAGTGTGTACTGTATACTGTACATTTGCATATGCATTAAAATACACATTTGCATAAAATTACAGTTGAACCACTAATGTCACAAGGTGTATTTTACCAATGTCCTTACTGCTTCTCTGGGCCTTGAACGTGTCAGTTGCGTAGCTGCCTATGTAGGGTCAGAAAGCTCTCGAATTACATCCAAAATATCTTAATTTGTGTTCCAAAGATGAAAGAAGTTCTTACGGGTTTGTAATGACATCAGGGTGAGTAATTAATGACAGAATTTAAATTTGGGTTAACTAGCATGCTATTTGTAAGCAGTAGACAATAAACAGTACATACTGTGCAGTTGGAGTAAGCAGCACACTAGTACAATTTGAACACAGGCAGAAGTTGACAGACGCTGGGCAGGGGTGGAGGCAGAGCAGCATGCGCAGGAGTGTGTTTTATGTCTGCGTTTGCGTCAGACTCATTAAGCTGAAGGCAGCAGTGCTGAGCTCTGGACGGTGGACTCATTCCTCATTTATCTCAACAGTAACACTGGATCCAGAATCATCAATTTAACATGACCTGTGTCCATGTGCCTTTGTGAGATGCGCTCATTCATACAAATATGTGTAGCAGCGCCATACAGAATCTGCAATGCATTTTTTATTTCCATTATAGGTTTTTCTGAGTTAAATAAAATGAGTACTGCAGAATAATTTAGTTTGGCATTTTGAGATTTGATTGAATTATTAAACACAAATTAAGATATTTTTGATGAAATTCGAAGGCTTTCTGACCCTGCATAGGCAGCAACACAACTGACATGTTTAAGGCCCAGAAATGTAGTAAGGACATTGTTAAAATAGTCCATGTGACATCAGTGGTTCAACTGTAATTTTATGAAGCTATGAGAATACTTTTTGTGTGCAAACAAAACAAAAACAACTGTTTTATTCAACAATTTCTTCTCTTTTGTGTCAGTCGACGTGTTTATTCTCTAAAGTATTCTCGTAGCTTCATAACTAGGGATGTAACGATATCAAAATCTCACAATATACGATAATATCTCGATAAGCAGGCCATGATACAATATTTATTGCGATATTTAAAATAAAAGTCAAATAAATACTTGGAAAAATGTTAAATGTTAAATTATCTGATTATCTTATCTACTGCACTTTGCAAGTTCAAAATTAAGAACTCCAACCCATGTTCTTAACTAAGAAAACTTAAAGGAGAAGTCCACTTCCAAAACAAAGATTCACATATAATGTAGTCACCCCCTTGTCATCCAAGATGTTCATGTCTTTCTTTCTTCAGTCGTAAAGAAATTATGTTTTTTGAGGAAAACATTTCAGCATTTTTCTCCATATAATGGACTGCTATGGTGCCCCGATTTTGAACTTCCGAGTACCCAGAAGTTACAACAATCTATCACACCACATTCAAGAGCGCCAAAACGGTATTTATTGCTTGAATTTTCTAATGAAATAGACAGAATTTAAATCGGAGACTTTGTTTCATATCAAAAGTAACACAAAGCTTAGCCTATTGCGATGTATTGGATGGAAGGCACACTATACTGTTCAATCATCAACTGAAAACAGCATAGACCAAAAGACTGATTGGGATTTACGAATAGATACTGATTCATAAAAATGAGTTGAAAATTTTTATGATCCTGTCCGTCAAAATGACAGACAATGTTAAAGTCTAACGCAACCTCTAATAATAGCCATATATTGTAAAACAATTGCGCTGCAAAATAAATGAAAATGAATATTTCGTAGGCATATTATTTTTGCTTTAAACTACGGTAGGGAAATTACAATACTTCTTTTCTCATTTCTACACATGAAAGAGATATTTTGAACTTGGACTGCAGTAACCTGTTCGCTGTCAGCAATTCTGCACTTTTAAGCTTTTATTTTGACGGAAATGGGCAGTAGACCTTTTATTTTAAAGGAAAATTCCAGCTTCAGTGAAAACAGGCTTATAAAAACGTGTCTCACTACAAATGTAGAGAAATGCTGTAATCATCTGCCATGAAAATAAAGCATAACAGGTGGCCATTGCATTCCCAAACGCGTGCTAAACTCACAGCACACGCAATAAACGAGTTCACTACATTCACTTTAAACGGAGCCGTTCTAAAGCTCGGAAAACACCGGATCACAAGCTGATCGCCTGAACGAAGTGCGCACTTTGCTTTGAAACGCGCAGCGAAAACGGACTTGATTAAGACATATCGTGCTTTCGGTTTTAGTTCGTTTGACAGATACTGTGACAAAGCATAATGGCCCAAAACACAACTTTAAAAACCTTTCGTGTAAGAATAATAAGTTTAAATATAGTTTAAAAACTACACTTTTTGCCTGGAAGACCTACCGTTTTATATTGTCATGTGACCACGATAATATCGAGACTATGCCTATTCATAGCATTACAGTTGAACCACTGATGTCACATGGACTTTTTTATAGATGTCCTAACTGCCTTTCTAGATCTTGAACGTGGTAGTTGCGTTGCTGTCTATGCAGGGTCTGAAAGCTCTCGGATTTCATCAAAAATATCTTAATTTGTGTTCTGAAGATGAACAAAGGTCTTATGAGATTGGAATGACATGAGGGTGAGTAATTAATGATAGAATTTTCATTTTTGGGTGATCTATCACTTTAAATTTGTGCACACAAAACTACCAGAAGATTTGGAATATAGCATATGACCCATATGGACCATTTCTACCAGTGTGAACATTCTGCTTCACATCTCCAAATGTGTTCCTCAGAAGAACGAAAGGCTTTGAAACGACATGAGGGTGAGTATATAATGACAAAACTTTGATTTTTTGGTGCACTGTTCTTTTAAGACCACAAATAGGGTCAATTGTGGTTGCGGCTATGTGTGTGTGTATTTTGCGTTAAGTATACTTGGCGCTTGTATCTGACAGGCTCTTGGCATTGCGGCTGAAGAACTCAGCAGCCAGAGTCCAGCTGGGTCTCACGTCACACACAAACATATACACAAAGATGTAAACACACACTCCTCCTAAATGACCCGTCTTCAAGGACGTTCTGTTTTAGCCAGCGCAGTTGTTGTCCTGTTTTAAGACTCACACAGGCACACACCTTTACTCTATGCTCTCAAATACTGCAGAGCTTTACCCTGGTGACCCCCCATATGGCCACTAGAGCGTCTCTCTCTCTCTTTCTCTTTGTCTCTCGGGTGTCTGTGCTGTTATATATAGCAGATATCTGTGCACTTATGGACTGAAATGCTTGCTGTTCCTGGAGTGCAGAATCTGCCAAAATGACACAGTTTATCTTCATTAAGCACAGAGTTATCTGCAGATATCAACTGAACACACACACACACTGACAGTGTCACAAAACATTTCCTCACTGACTCCCAAACTCTAGACATGCATATAGCACATGTAAACACAGCTTTTCTCTTGATCTCTCACACAAACATCCTGAAAGGACTACATAATAGAGCTCAGATTATTAAATAAGCCAATTACCCCTCAGAACATAGGAACAAACACACACATACACGTCCAAGTCTGAATATCTAGACAGGAACATACCGATAACCTTCCTTCCTTCCTTCCTTCCTTCCTTCATTCATTCATTCATTCAGTCTTTCATTCATTCAATCGGGAAGCTTGTTTTAGGCATGGGACAAAAAAATTAAGGTAATTGCAACTTTGTATCTGTTTTTCTGAATTCTTATTTCTCAGAATTTTGACTTTCTTTTCATTTGCAGGTTTTGCAGGATACAACCTCAGAATTGCAAGAAATGTAAATTTTGTGAGATGTAAGGATGTCAGAATTTCAAGAAAAAATGTAGAATTGTGACTTTGTATATTGCAGTTCTCACTTATTCCTTTGAATTCTTTTTATATCTTTCAATTCTGACTTTTTTCTTAAATTGTGACACAGAAAGTCGCAAATACCATTTTTATTTATTCATTAATTATTATATTATATAATTATTTGTTCTGTGGCAGAAATTGGCTTCCATAACTCTCATTCTTCACTTGATCAATAATTTAAAAAATACAATTAAGAGTTTGCACTGATTCTTTTTTTTCTATTTTTTTCATGACATAAATTTTCTGGCTTTTTTTCCCAATTGTTTTTATTTTATTCATTACATTCATAACTTTTTTTATTTGTTTATATCTTGCATTTCTTTGCAATTTTTTTTTCTCAGAACTGTGAGAAAAAAAGTGCAAACTGTGAGATAAAAAGTCACAAATACTGTTTTTATTTATTTAGTTATTTCTTTTTTTGTTTCATGTCAGAAATTGGCTTCCACAATTCATTCATTCATTCACTTGATTGATAATTAAAAAATACAATTAAGAATGATTTAAATTAATCTATGGATTCCCAAACTTTTTTTTTTTTCATGAGAAAAAGGGTAAATGAATAAAATATTTCATCTTGTTTAAGCAAGTGATTTTATGGCTTTTTTTCCAATTGTTTTTATTTTATTCATTACATTCATAACTTTTTTTATTTGTTTATATCTTGCAATTCTGATTTTTTTTTTCTCAGAACTGTGAGAAAAAAAGTGCAAACTGTGAGATAAAAAGTCACAAATACTGTTTTTATTTATTTATTTATTTATTTTTTTGTTTCATGTCAGAAATTGGCTTCCACAATTCATTCAAAAGTCACAAATACTGTTTTTATTTATTTAGTCATTTCTTTTTTTGTTTCATGTCAGAAATTGGCTTCCACAATTCATTCATTCATTCACTTGATTGATAATTAAAAAATACAATTAAGAATGATTTAAATTAATCTATGGATTCCCAAACTTTTTTTTTTTTTTTTTCATGAGAAAAAGGGTAAATGAATAAAATATTTCATCTTGTTTAAGCAAATGATTTTCTGGCTTTTTTCCCCTGATTGTTTTTATTTAAAATAATAATAATAATAATAATTTTTATGATTTCATTCTTTTTTAGCTTTGAACTAACTCTAACTAACTGAACTGGTCCATTTATTCACTCGCCTGTTCACTCATTTATTCATTGTTTAGTTTTATTGATTTATTCAACTCATCTTACTGTAACAATAAAGAGCCTGAATCTTTGATCGCTCATTTAATTTATACATTTATTCACTCATTTATTTACACATTCATTCAAATAATGTTGTTTTACCTTGTTGTACAAACTTAAAATCAAAGCTTAAATCTATTTACTTGTTTATATCTTGCAATTCTGACTTTTTTTCTAAAAAGTGCAAACTGTGAGATAAAAAGTCACAAATACTGTTTGTATTTATTTATTTATTTCCCTTGAACCTTGCCCTTTGACTGCTATTTTTGGTGTACTGAGGGTGTTGGGTGAACTTTTAAAAAAGTATGCTGATGTTTTAGCCTTTGCCTCACTGACAGCTCAGAGATGGATTTTATTACACTGGACGTCTTCTAAACCTCCTCCTACTGTCTCATGGTTAGAAGATTTGATGTCTTTTCTATACAATGAAAAAATTAAGTTTACATTGAGAGGTTCCACTGACAAATTTTATAAAAACTGGGATCCTATAATTAATTTTGTCAAGAACAGACCACATATCTTCACTGATTTATGATGTTTTTCCCCTCTTCTTTTTTATTATTTTTATTTTTGTATTTTCTTATTTAACAAACATTCACTTGCCTGTTCACTCATTTATTTATTGTTTTGATTTACTCATTTATTTAACTCATCTCACTGTAACAATAAAAAGCCTGAATCTTTGATCACTTATTTAATTTATGCATTTATTCCCTCATTCATTCACACATTTATTCAAATAATGTTGTTTTACCTTGTTGTATAATCACAATAAAGAACTTAAATCTCAGAATTGTGAGAAAAAAAGTCCAAATTGTGAGACAGAAAGTCTCACGTTTTTATTTATTTAGTTACTTTTTTGCTGCATTGCGGAAATTGGCTTCCACAATTCATTCATTCATTCATTCACTTGATCCATAATTGAAAAAAATACAATTAAGAATTTGCACTGATTAAAATTAATCTATAACTTTTTTTGTCAACTGAACCTCTTAGACCTAATGTTTTTCATGACATAAAGGTAAATCAAAAAAATATTTCATCTTGTTTTAGCAAGTGTTTTCTTTTGATTTGATTTTAACAAAATATTCATTTTGATTTAACATTTTTATGATTTTATTCATTTTGAGCTTCTCATTAATTCAAAGCCCTGAATCGGTCCATTAATTCACCCGCCTGCTCACTCATTTATTCATTGGTCTGTTTTATTCATTTATTCAATTCATCTCACTGTAACAATAAAAAGCCTGAATTTTGGTCACTCGTTTAATTAATTTATACATTTATTCACTCACTCACTCATATAATGTTGTTTTACCTTGTTGTCCCTAGTAAAAAAGTAATAGATTTAAAATGCATTTATTTTATACTAAATATAGTTAAAATCTATTAACATATTTACTGGCATATCACTTGAGACTTACTTATATAAAAATGATAAATAAGTTGTAATTAAACTTTATTTGGAGATCTACTTATGCACAATGCACATTTCTTAATATTAAACCTAAAATATGTTTTAATGTCACTATTGGTGAGGACTGTATGATCTTTAAATAATACTGGTTTATTAAATATACTTAAGTATATCTTTAGTTGGACTTCAGCACTACTTCCGCACAATTAAGTACAAAATTAGTCATTCCAATTTAGCAGACTTGAAATATACCAGTTAAGTATAGTGAAAGTACAATTGCAGGCTATTTTTATTAAGTACATAATATGTAAATATATTTGTAGTACACTGAAATAAATAGTATAGCCTGAAATAATTAGTGTATTTACTTTTCATTAGGGGTACAATCACAGAAAGGACCTTTAATTGATTTGTTCTTTCATTATCCTGTCCACTAAATCATAGTTTACATACATATTCATTCAGAATTCACTGGATTCACAATTTGGGGAAAAAAAAAAAAAAAAATATATATATATATATATATATATATATTTTTTTTTTTTTTTTTTTTTTGCACAAAAAATTAAGATTTCAAAAAGGTTTAAAAAGTGTACTTTTTGTAAGCTCCAGGTTTGCTATATATTTGTATCTTTTATATATATATATATATATATATATATATTTTTTTTTTTTTTTAATGTATATGTGTATAATATATACACACACACATAATCCCTAATTTATTCTGTCAATTCCTTTAGTCATTCTTTCGTTCATTTATTCTTTTATCATATTCATTCTCTCAGTCATTCGTCTATTCTTTGTGTCCATGAGACTCTGCTGACACATCAGATAATGGAGGGGTTTGGTGGAGAGCTAGAGGACAAAGTTGAGAGAGGGAGAGAAAGACCCTATATCTCAAACCACTCAACCATTACTGCCCTTAAGATGGGCTGGATGGAGCTCACATTAGTTACACACACACACAGACACACACACACACACACACACGAACGGCACATCAAACGCCTCCGGCTGATGTGATATACTCCAGAGACTGAAGCAGGTGGGGAGATCTGTGAGTAAAACAGCAGATGAGAGAGGTGTGTTCTCCACAATAACACCCAAACTCACAAAACAGACATGAATGCTGCCTCAAATCCTCAAATCCTCAAATCTTATGGCTGTGTGCTGTTACACTTCTATTGCGTTTCTAATGGTCGATAAAACAAGCAAAACAATCCAATAGACTTACTGGATGGATCCAAGCCATATCATAGAGGGGTGAACCAACTAGCAACTAGCCAAAACACCCTAGAAACCACCTAGCAACACCCTAGCAACCAATCACAGGATTCCTAACAGGAATTCAGGCATTCGCAACACTCCATCTACCTGACAGTGAGTGTTTCACACACAAGCATCATTATGGATAGGAACTGTGAGGAATTTCATGATTCTTGGTCCAATTCTGAATCCATTTAAGAGAAGTGTAGAAGTCCACTTCTAGAACAAAAAATTACAGGTAATGTACTCACCCCCTTGTCATCCAAGATGTTTGTGTCTTTCTTTCTTCAGTCGTAAAGATATTATGTTTTTTGAGGAAAACATTTCAGGATTTTTCTCCATATAATGGACTTCATTGGTGCCCCAAGTTCAAACTTCCAAAATGCAGTTTAAATGCAGCTTCAAATGATCCAAAATGTGGTTGTAAACAACTCCAGCCAAAGAAGAAAGGTCTTATCTAGCGTAACCATTGGTTATTTTCATTAAAAAAATACAATTTAAATACTTTTTAATCTCTAACGCTCGTCTTGTCTTGCTCTGCCTGAACTCTGTGTATTCTGGCTCAAGACAGTTAGGGTATGTCAAAAAACTCCAATCGTATTTTCTCCCTCAACTTCAAAAATCATTTCAAAATCATCCTACATCGCTGCAAAAGCACCGACCCAGTCTTTGCAAAGTGAACATGCAAAGATCAAACACCCTTAACAAAAAAGGTAAAACAGTGATATAGGATGATTTTAAAGTTGAGGGAAAACATGAGATGGGAGTTTTTCAACATACCCTAACTGTCACGAACCGGAACAAAAACAGAGTTCAGGCAGAGTAAGACAAGACGAGCATTTGGCATTGAAAAGTATATAAATTTCATTATTTTTATGAAAATAACCAATTGTTTCGCTAGTTAAGACCCTTCTTCCTCGGCTGGAATCATTCACATTTGGGATCGTTTGCAGCCACATTTAAACTGCATTTTGGAAGTTCAAACTCAGGGCACCATAGAAGTCCACTATATGGAGAAAAATGCTTAAATGTTTTCTTAAAAAAACATAATTTCTTTATGACTGAAGAAAGAAAGACATGAACATCTTGGATGACAAGGGGGTGAGTACATTATCTGTAAATTTTTGTTCTGGAAGTTGATTTCTCGTTTAATAAATTCTGATAATTCTGTGCTTACTGCATTTACTGCCATCAGACGTTTGACTTTAAATGAAGAGAGCATTTTAGGTTTCAACAGAGCAGATAAAACAAATCTGAAATAGTTGTAACACAATGCCTATAAAACGTGTGTCTGCACAGACAGTCATAAATATACAGACAGTCATAAATATGCAATATGAAACTTGGTCCAAATAATAAATTAAATAAAAATCATTTGGTTCCATTTTTAGAGGAAAAGATTCTGAATAGGAAGACCACTCACATGCAGTTTAGTTTATCTGTCCAGAGCTAAAGAGATGACAAATTAGCTATAAACGCAACATTAGGTCCATACAGACATCTCACAAAGCACATAAAGTGCACACAGAAAAATCTGCCCCATGATGAGCAGGTGCGCTGGTCTCCTGTGACTCTCAGCCGTTTGCAATGAGGGAAATAATGGAGCTCTTACTGCTTTGGACGCTGACGTAGCTGGTGGCGTTCTCTCTGCCCAGCGAGTTCTCCGCCACACAGGTGTAGTTCCCAGAATCCTCCAGTCTCACTCTGCTGATGTGAAGCTTTGAGTTTTTCCTGCACAAAAGCAGCCGGGACACAAAGAAAGAGAGAAATGGAGAAAAACATCAGGTTATATGAGGGTAGAAATTTAGAGCCAGATTTACTAACAGCTTGCGCCAGCGCAAACCATCTTTTGTACTGTCAGGATTTACTAAAGGCACGCAGTGAAGAATTAGTGCTGGAAAGGCATGGACACAGTTATTTTTACACCTGACCTTATTGAATATGCATTTGTAGGAGTTTCACCTTTCAGACACAAAATTTATAGGATGAGAGTATTAAAATGAATCACGCAATGTGATTTACTAACATTTGCACACGTCAAATTACTGGTATTTACGTCATTATTTAACGCCCAAAAAAAGCATGTATTAAAGCAGCCGGTAATTTGTGCTGTTCTTGGTAGACTGCGCTAGTCATTATGGAAATGATCTGGCTGTGTCTGTGTTTTTTAATGTGTGCGTTGTCAGTAAATCACAAGCAGAATTTTCCCCTTTCATCTGCGCTTTTATGGAATTGCGCTGCAATGCTAATTTGGCCTGTTTTTAGTAAATCTGGCCGTTAAAAAGACACAAAAAAATGTCAGATGAGGAGAGAGAGAAAAAGAAAGCACTGGTAGAGACAGAGTTCTTTACTTGAACTAGTTTGTGAATGTGTATTTGCTATTGATCCCAGAAGAACATGATCCTGGATCACCATGTTGTTGGGCCTAGAACAAAATTGCTATCAACCAATCAGATTGTAGGATCATATGCTGTGTTCCAACTCGAAAGTCAGAATTTCCAACACTCTGTTTGAAAAAGTGCAATGAAATGGCACTTGCACTTTGGAAACTGATGCAGAAATCCCAACCATCTTGCCAAGATGAGGTCACATAAACATGCCAGCACAGAAAATGATTTTTAATAGCAAGCGAAGTTGCAACATAACATGATATAAAACATGTTTAACAAGCAAAGGGTTTGCAGAGACAGGTGTATAAAATATGGTAAATTGTTGTCGCTACTGATAATTCTACACCTGTCAAATGCTAGCATTAAATTTTTTTGTCAATGAAACCAGGTTTTTAATTAAAAAAAAATCATACTTTTATTTGGCAAGGATGCATAAATTAATACATGACAGTAAAGACATTTGTAACAGGGCTGTGTTTTGACAAATTTTACGATTCGCCTCGTAAAATTTCGATTCAATTCAATTCAATATTGATTATTCTGGATCAGGTACAACTAATGCTGTAAAATACACATGAGAGTCAGTTGGTACTACATTACTATAATATTGAGGGTTAAAATTAACTGATTTGTATACAAACACTTAATTTACAAAGTTTTAATAATAATTATACTAACTTTGCAGTTACATAATTATATTTGTACATTTTTAAAATATGAATATTTAAATGGTGGCTGTCATAAAAACTTTTTTTTTTAAACGAATTTATTCAAAGATAAACCAAATATTTAAGAACAATAAAATCTATAATAGAATATGTTACATTGTGCATATATTAAGCAAAATGCCCATATCGAGTTCTTTTTTCTAGCTGATTAACGTTTTTATTGTTACCAAATATGTTTTTCTGAGGTAAATGTGACGTTATGTGACATATTGTTTACAAGCTGTTATAGTGACGTCTTTCCGTGGTTGAAACACTGATTAAGTGATTACATAAGTCAGGATACGGATTTCGGTAAGTTGTACTCTTTCTTTTAACATACCTTCTGATGTTCATTCATGTTTATTTTGTGCTGAAACTGGTTAAAGCGGAGGAAATGATCAGTTCAGCTTCTCTTGAACTGAGATGCTACAGCGATCTATCACACAACATTAAACAGCGCCAAACGACATTTATTGTTTGAATACTGTAATAAAATCATCAGAATTTGAAATCTGAGACTGTTTCATATCAAAAGTAACAAAGCAAAAGGTTTATTGTGATGTTCCGTTTATTAACTGAAAACAGACTAGACTAATCGATTCTTGGGATTTCAGAACCAATATCGTTTAGCAAAAATGAGAATTGATAAAATCCAGAAATCAATATTTTTCACCCAGCCCTAATTTATAATGTTATAATTTTCAAATAAATGCTGTTATTTTGAACTTTCTATTATATCAATCAATCAGTTAATAAATGGATACGCAAATGCATAAATATTAAGCAGCACAACTATTTTCAACATTGATAATAATAATATAATAATAATAATAATTTCTTTAGCATATAAAAATGATTTCTGAAGGAACATGTGACACTGAAAGCTGGAGTAATGATGCTGAAAATTGGCATCACAGGAATAAACTACAATTTAAAATATATTCTAATAGAAAACAGTTATTTTTTAAATTGTAATATTCTTGTTTTTCCACTGTATTTTGATTAAATAAATGCAGCCTTGGTGAGCATAAAAGACTTTTTCAAAAACATGAAAAAATCTTACAAACCTCAAACTTCTGAATAGCAGTGTACTTATTACTTGTATTTATTAATTTAGCAATTTTTTTCCATTTTTATCAGAATCGACTTACAAAAGAGAAACATCATAAGCAATTAAAGGAATAGTTCACCCAAAAATGAAAATTCTGTCATTATTAATCACCCTCATGTCATTCTAAACCTCATCAGAATGCAAATTAAGATATTTTTGATGAAATCCGAGAGCTTTCTGACTCTGCATACACAGCAATGCAACTGACATGTTCAAGACCCAGAAAAGTAGTAAGAACATTATTAAAATAGTCCATGTGACATAAGTGGATTAACCCTTAATGTTATAAAGCTACAAGAATAGTTCGTGTGCAAAAGAAAACTAAAATAACGACTTTATTCAACAATTTCTTCTCTTCCATTCGCTGCACATTCACGAGAGTACCACAAAACTCTCAGATTTCATCAAAAATATCTTATTTTGCATTCTGAAGATAAACGACGCAAGGGTGAGTAATTAATGGCAGAATTTTCATTTTTGGATTAGCTATCGCTTTAAGTCTATATGGTTGTAATCAGAGATACTAGTAGAAATATCACACATCTGACTTCAGGCTAGGATTAGGGTTAGGGCTGATTTTAGATAGGAATGTTGTTTCAGGACCAACAAAGGATGTTGGTCCAGGAATATGTCCTACTTGGCTTCATCACATCATGCGTGGAGTCTCTTGTGGTGTCAATGTGATACTCGCGTTGTCTCTCTGCCCTTCTCGTCAGGTCAGCATGTGGACAGCTCATTAGAGGAGCAAAGCTCTTGAAGGATCTCGCTCTGGAGCAGAACGCAGAGAAAATGGCAGCTGCGCGTATCATCCTCTGTCCTTACTTTACCTCCATCATTATTAAACCATCCCTGTCCACGCTGTCAGCTCTTTCACTCACAGTTCATCGGCGTAAGTGTGCGTACGGATGCGAGCGTGTGTCTCCGCGACTGTGGATCTGCAGTTTCAGCACACACACATTTGCAAAATTACACAAGGGGCCAGTGAACAGGCAATCCTGTTAGAGTGATCTGCTTTCTGTGGAAATGTGCACCTCAGCACTTTTTCTCGGAGAACAGAAGAGGACCGTCGCGTTACGGAATGCCCTGAATTCTCCTGTATGATTCCTTCCCTGCATTCCCAGCGGCGTATTGCTACACACAGACTGACGGTGACACACGCACTGAATATACAGCTACATGTGCACTATTGATTTGTGTTACAAACGGCTAAATGACATTGATGCAATGTTACTGCAACATGCACAGCTCAGCAACTTTTTATTTGATTCTTTATCCCATTTTACGAAATGCCGCTTTCCCATATATTAAGACATTTGCATGATTATGCAATTCTCACTGAAGACTAGCTTATCTAGACCCCAAGCGTATATAAACTTAGTCATATGTGTTTTTTTATTCCATTCTCCACCTACAGACGCCACTGAGGGAGAAAGTATTGCGTGTTCGGGCCCACGCACTCTCCCCTCAGATACACCGGCAACCCACGGCCCCATTGCCAGAGAAAAGCAGTGAAGGGGAAGTTACCCACAATTCACTCATGGAGCTTCCTTGAGATGGTTGACCAGAGCCTGGAGCCCAAAGAGGAGAATCGCTCATTTTGACTAAGGAAGAATAGTTCAGCAAAAAAAATTAATTCTTACATCATTTATTCAAAATCATGTCGTTCCAAACCTGTATGACTTTCTTTTTTTAACATAAACGCAATTTTACTGCCTACAACTGCACAAAATGACACAAATGCACAAGTAAACTTCAATGCAAGAACACTACCCTTTAAAAGTTTAGACTCAGTAAGATTTAAAAAAAAAGAAATTATTACTTCTATTCAGCAAGGATATGTTACATTGATCACAAGTGACAGTAAAGACATTTACTATGTTACTCCCCAGCAGGCACACAATGACATAAAATTGATATTTAGTTAAATTTCGGTTGTGACATCGGGTGACCAAAATTCAATGTCAGTTCAACCCTTTAATGTCAACATTAATTTGATGTCCAATACCGACGTCAGCTGACGTTAATATTTCGTTGTTTTTAGGTTGTGTAACCAAAATCCAACCTTAAGTTAACGTCAGATTGACGTCAAATACGAAAGTCAACTCGATTTTCATTCTCAACCAAAATGCAATGACTGTCTGACGTCTGGTCCAACGTCAGCCTGAAGTTTAACACTGACGTCCAGTGCCTGCTGGGTTTTGCTAAGTGCCTGCTAAGACTTCTATTTCAAATAAATGCTGTTCTTTTTAAGTTTTTATTCATCAAAAACTCCTGAAAAAAAAAAACGTGTCATGGTTTCCACAAAAATATTTAGCAGCACAACTGTTTTCAACATTAATAACAATACAAAATATTTCTTAAACACCAAATCAGCATGTTAGAATGATTTCTGAAGGATCATGTGACTCTGAAGACTCAAGTAATTATGCTGAAAATTCAGCTTTGCATCACAGGAATAAATTACATTTTAAAATATATTAAAATAGAAAACACTTCTTTTTGATTGTAGTATTGTATTAAAAGAGTTTTTACTTTTTTGATCAAATAAATACAGCCTTCTAAATCTTATTGACAAACTTGTAAATACTTTTCACCAAATTATGTGAATTTATGTATTGAATAATTCAGTACATTCTCATTAACTAAAATAAAATTTTAATTTAATTGAACATTAATGAATATGACATGATGAAATATTGACTACATTTAAAGCAACCCAGGCTCATCAGAAATACGTGCCTCTATAGACATTTCTGCAACACTGTAATTTCGTTCCTTACTGCATGTTTCGCAACAGTTTCAAAGTGAAATGTTCAGAGAGTCATGCTAAAACACATGTTCAATACGTGACCGTGGCACGGATTTATTGCTGCGTTTTTATTACGCTGCTTGAGGTACACATTGCTGCTGTTCAGAATTCAGATATCCAGGGAGTGTCGCTAAAGGTTAATGCTCTATCATGTTGGAAATATCACCATCACTAAACCTAACCCTCAACCATACCCGATAGTGTTAACAAATGCAAAAGCGATATAAAAATGCATTTTGTATTGCAAGTTAAAATGCCTTTACTATTTTAACTTTCTTGTACAGATTTGAGCTGTTTTGTCAGACCGTAGTTTTACGGGGTTCGTACGTATCGCGTGAGGTACCGACCGAACCTACTGAATTAGAAAACTGAGAAGCTGTATATGTGACGACAATGTTCGTTTACAAATCATGCAGGATTGTTTTGAAGTCATAATATAATATTCTGCAAGTTATTGCGTGAAAATTAGGCTTTATTAATCAAAAATCTGTGTGTAAATCATACTTTGCGTGAAAAGGAATAATAGTTTTACTGCTTTTAGTGTTTTTGTACATATAGGCATGTTTTTTCAGTTGCTGCAGGGAAAGCGCATAATCCAATTTGTCCTAAACATGAGACATGCTTTATATTTAAGGGGACATCGGATGCCCATTTTCCACAAGTTGATATGATTCTTTAAGGTCTTAATGAAAAGTCTTAATGAATTTAAAATTTCTTAATGGTAGTGTGAAATTACGCTTATTTTACCTTGTCAAAAACAGCTCCGTTCAGAGAAAGCCATTTTAGTGTATGTGCCTTTAAATGCTAATGAGTTATGCTCACCCCTCCCCTCTCTTCCGTGGGGCGACGAGCCATTCTCTGAGAGA
Organism: Labeo rohita; assembly: GCF_022985175.1. Classification (NCBI taxonomy): domain Eukaryota; kingdom Metazoa; phylum Chordata; class Actinopteri; order Cypriniformes; family Cyprinidae; genus Labeo; species Labeo rohita. Next base: position 21,842,392 of record NC_066882.1, on the reverse strand, counting down.
CTGTAAACTTTAGCTGCATTTAAGGTGTGTTCACACTTGTCATGTGTGGTTCGATTAAAATGAACCCTGGTGCGGTTCGTTTGAGTAAGTGTGAACGCTGCCATCCGAATCCTGGTGTGCACCAAACAAGCGGACCGAGAGCATTAAAGAAATGCATCTCGGTTCGCTTCCAAACAAACTCTGATGTGGTTCGAATGATATATGAACGCAACACAGACCAAATACTTTTAAACTAACCAATAACAAGAAGCAATGACAAGATGCAACGCTATGCGACATGATTTTATTAGCTCTTTGTGAGTTTGCACGTGGTGAAAATAAAATTATATATACGTAACAATGATCTCGCTTAGTCTAGCAGACGGCATTGCATGTGTTCAACTTAAAGCAACGATTTATGCATCTAAATGATGACTGCTATGTTCATTATTACATCCAGCAACAGAACATCTCAATGACTTAGGAGCCATTCTTGTATACTCCTGCTCTGGCATCGAAATAATGGTGGACTATTTGCAGCTCACTCAGAGCGGGTCTGTGCTGAAACAGCTGTATCAATCAACAACCATGGGAGCGGCCTTGGTCTGTGTGATATCACAACAGCCAAGAGAATGGCTTGATTTGAGAAAGCGGTTATTATTTATAGGGATTTTAAAAAATCAGTGGGTGTATTTTTATCATTATAGGGTGGTTGTGTACTCACACTGCCACCACACATTTATGTTCAAACAAAATGTAAATGTGAATTTTGCATCCGATGACCCCTTTTAAGGGCTTTAAAATAACTCGTAAGATATAGTGAACACGTGTAGTTTAAAGCAACCTGCTCTGTCAGATGCTCTGACAGAAAGGCAGCATAAAATATATTTTTTGTAAAATACTGTAAAATATTTGTAGTTGGCCACTAAATGTGCCATGTTTAGCATTTTAAACCTAAAAGTAAGTGTATTTTTATGACAGCAGTAACTGTAAAGTGAATTAGTCTGAGCTTTTCTTTTTATCTATTTTAATTTTTATGTTAGTGAATTTAACTTCTGCTTTAAAAGCATTATTTTTGTTTTTAGATTGTTTTTAGATTTAAAGTGCTTTTTGCACATAATATATAGCACAGCCTACATAGTTACGTTCATTTTTTTTTTTCATAGCCTCTTTTATGAACATAGTTTCACTGGACAACACTGGACAGGATGTGAAATTTTTAAAAACAATATATATATATATATATATATATTTTTTTATCCAAATAAACAAACATAGAAAATACTGAGATATATATACATGTAGCAATTCCACCAGAAATACTGAGATGTGACTTTTTGGCCATATCACCCATCCCTACTTTCATTATATGAGAAAGAGCAGTGTGAACCTTCTTCATAATTTGATAAAGAAACAAAATCATATGGGTTTGGAACAACATGAGAGCGAGTAAATGATGAAAGAGTTTTCATTTTGTGTGAACTACTCCTTTAACAAGACGTCTGCATCTCTCTCCCCTCTGAAAATCTCAGAGTCTATTTACAAACTGGGACAATCTTCTGCTTGAGTTGATGGGAGATGTATTTTTAATACCTCTGATGCCAAGAATAGTTCTGCCAACGTACGAGTAGTGTGTTTGCTTGTGCATCTGTGTATGTGTGTGTGTATTTGATGAGTCTTACTTGTTGGATTTGATTTTGACGTCTTTCCTCTTGCGGAGCTGGCTGCCATCTTTGTACCAGTTGAAGGAGGGGCTCGGATTGCCCAGGGCTTCACACTTGAGTGTCAACTTTTTACCTTCCAGGAGCCACTGAGAATCCATGGGCTTCACCTTCGGAGCTGATGCTGCAGACAGAGAAAACAAACAAGAGAGTGAGCAGAAAAGAAAAACAGGTTTGCAGAAAAAGCACACATTTATTCTCTTTAATACCTGCAGCTGATTTGCATTGATTTAAATAAAAACAACAGAATATATAATGTCGCAAAACATTACTTGCTTGCTATTTTGGGGTGTTTGTTCCATCTATGTTCATTTTGAATTTTGTACACTCTGCATGTCAACATTCATCCCATTTGCTTTTCTTTTAAAGAATTTTAAGAGGAAACATCAGTAATAGTAGGCGTAAACTATGAGATTCCTTGCGGTGGAGATTGACTGAGGTGACAGAGGGAGAAAAAAAGACTGGTGAAAGAAAAGAAGAGGGATGGATGGAGGGAGGGATGGATTTTGTCAGAAGAGGAAAGGAGAGAAAGAAGAAGGCACGACGGTTAAAAAAGCCAGGAAACACGTTGAGAGACAGACGCAGACGAGAGGATGAAAAGCAGCAAACAGAAGAGTGGGAAAGAGGAAAGAAGTGAGAAACGAAAAAGCGTGTGAGAGATTAATGGGGCTCATCTTCCTGCAGTTTACCTCGGTAAAGTAATCCATCTAGCAACGAGAAACAAGCCCAATATTGTGAACTATGAGCAGTAATAAAAATACAGTACATTTAGTGCAGCAAATAATGATCACAGTTTACACACACACACACACACACACACACACAACAATAACAGTGCTACAGAGAGTTTGTTTTATTTTACACCTTAAGGTTCATGTGTAGAACCTGAGAAACAAAAAGAACACCAAAAAATGAATACAAATCACAAAAGAATATACAAAGTTACTAAACGTTTAAATTAAGTGAGACATTTAATATTCAAACTATTTAAAAATACAACAGTATATACTAAAATAGTACTTTACATTGCATGAATTTTTTTATATTTAATAAAATAAAAGCTGTCCTTAGTGTTTTAGCAAAATTAAAATTTGTTGTGCTTCTAAAGCAATGTTTGGTTTGGTCTTAAATTTCCATTAGTAATATTTAAATCATCTTAAATTAAATCCGTCTTAAATGAAAAACTATTAAAATTTCAAAATTTTGGGATCAGTAAGATTTTTTTTAAGTAGTTTATTATGCTCATCAAGGCTGCATTTATTTGATACTAAATTCAGAAAAAACTGTAATATTGTGAAATATTATTGCAATGTAAAATAACTGTTTTCTATGTGAATATATGTGACCCTGGACCACAAAACCAGTCATAAGGGTCAATTTTGCGAAATTGAGATTTATACATCATCCGAAAGCTGAATATATAAGCTTTCCATTGATGTATGGTTTACTGATGTATGGTTTATTTGGCCGAGATACAACTATTTGAAAATCTGGAATCTGAGGGTGCAAAAAAATCTAAATATTGAGAAAATCACCTTTAAAGTTGTCCAAATGAAGTTCTTAGCAATGCATATTACTAATCAAAAATTAAGTTTTGATATGTTTACAGTAGGTATTTTACAAAATATCTTCATGGAACATGATCTTTACTTAATATCCTAATGATTTCTGGCATAAAAGAAAAATCAATAATTTTGACCCATACAATGTATTTTTGGCATATTTTCACATATGTTAAAATGTAATTTATTCCTGTGTTGCAAACCTAAATTTTCAGCATCATTACTCCAATCTTCAGTGTCACATGATCCTTCAGAAATCATTCTAATATGCTGATTTATAATCAATATTGAAAACAGTTGTGATGCTTAATATTTTTAGGAACACTTTTTTTCTGGAGTCTTTAATGAATAAAAAGTTAAAACAGAACAGCATTTATTTAAAATAGAAATCTTTTGTAACAATATAAACTACCACTAAAAAGTCTGTGGTCAGTACATTTTTATTCTTTCTTTTTTGAAAAAAATCAATACTTTTATTCAGCAAGGAGCTGTTAAATTGATAAAAAGTGATAGCAAAGACTGATATTGTTAGAAAGGATTTCCATTTTAAATAAATGCTGTTCTTTTAAACTTCTTATTCATCAAAGAATTCTGAAAAAAGCATCACAGGTTCCAAAAAAATATTAAGCAGTTTTAAACATTGATAATGAAAGTAATAAAACAGCATATTAGAATGATTTCTGAAGGATCATGTGACACTAAAAACTGGAGTAGCAGCTGAAAATTCAGCTTTGCATCACAGGAATTAATTATATTTTAAAATATATTAAAATGTAAAAAATATATTATTATATTTCACAGTATTACTGTTTTTTCTGTATTTTTGATCAAGTAAATACAGCCTTGAGAACCATAAGAGAATTCTTTAACGGCAATGCATATTCTATAAAAATACTATTATGTATAAATACATTCAACTTGAATAATATAGATTTATTATTCAAATTATAATATACAATAAATACTATATATGTGACCCTGGACAACAAAACCAGATATAATGGTCAATTATTTGAAAATGAATAAATAAGCTTTCCATTGATGTATGGTTTGTTAAGATGGGACCATATTTAATCTGAGGGTGCAAAAAAATATTGTGAAAATCGCCTTTAAAAATTGTCCAAATTAAGTCTGCATTAGCCATGCATATTACTAATCAAAAATTAAGTTTTGATATATATATACGGTAGGAAGTTTACAAAATAACTTCATGGAACATGATCTTAATATCCTAATAATTTTTGGCATAAAAGAAAAATCAGTTGACCCCATACAATGTATTTTTGGCTATTGCTACAAATATACACATGCTACTTACGGCTGGTTTTGTGGTCCAGGGTCACATATATTTTTTAAAGTTAATAAAGTAAGACAATAAATAACATATGTTTTTATTTTAATCTTATTTGTCCTAAAATTGATCATTCCTTTAGTCAAAATATGTTTTAATATTTCTTTCCTTTGATTCTGAGGTTAAATAAAATAATAATATTCCTATAAATGGAATCATCTTGAAACAAAGGACTTCAGGTAGATTTGGACTGAACACAACATGCTATAGCCAATTCTTCGCTGTTTAACTGAATGTGGCTCCATCTGTGGTTTTCTCCTTCCCTCTCTCTCTTCAGTGCAATACTTCATTCTGTCACATCCAGTGAAATCACACCTTCTCGTCTCCAGATGCTTCTGACACACACACTGACACTCACTTTCTCATAGACACATACTCTCCAAATGTTTAATACACACTTACACCTCTTGACTAAAACACACATACAGTCCTCATACAATTAATGCACATGTACAGAAGCGCACACGCAAACACACACACACACACACACACACACACACACACACATATGCTTTCACTTCTTATCACATGCTTGCATGTTGTAATTCTGCTCACGTGGACTCAGGAGCACAAGAGGAAACCTTTACATGTCCAACAGAGACTTGTGGCTGATTGCTCTGTTAACAGAAACCCCAGAACTCTGCTCACAAACAGCACAGTGAAAAACCTCATTCTGAGTCCATCCAATCAGCTTCACTCATCAATACTAGCCAATCTGCTGCCTCGGCAACTCAGGCCACACATGTGCTGCGTCCGAAATCGCATACTGCTTAAGTAGGCACTACATTTAAATATGAACGTACTACCCGACCGTTAAAAAGTACGTTCTATATAGTATGAATGTGGGTAGTATGAATGGAATTCGGACGTACTACATCCGCCATATTGATGTTGTCACGTGTCATGCGTCGTCACAACAGTGCGAAAATTTAAAGAGACTCCACTGCACGAACACCGGCACCGGCAGTGTTCGGCGTTTTAACGTTGATTGGACAGACAGCTCAGAGAAGGCGTCGGTCAGCTGCTCGCAGATCACGCCTTCGTACACAGCTTCTAGATTATTTATCAAATAACGTTTCGATTTACAATATCATCCGTTTATTTAGATTGTGTTAAACAAGTGTAATTTAATCACAATAAACAACGTTTTTTACACCTGAAATGAGCCACGTCTCTCACGTTCCGCCATTTTTCGAATATGACGCCTCCTCTCCCGGAGCCTCATGGGATATGAAAGTGTCCATGATATGCGTACTACAGAATTCGGGCGGAAGCAGTAGGTCATCCGGGTACTTCTCGCCTACTAAATTTCGAATACTATGAATTCGGACATACTACTCGCCTCGCATACTGTTTTTCACGTACTATATAGTAGGGAAGTATGCGATTTCGGACACAGCTATGTATTTGACTCTACCACCACTTCAGATCACTTAATTTGACCAGAGAGTGAAACCACTGTGGGGAATGTGATAATAAAGAAAGACATGCATGCATTCTAAAGGATGTGGGACATTTTATTATTTTTGTCCAATATTAAAGCACCTTAAAAAGATAGTTCACCCAAAAAATGAAAATTCTTTCATTAATTACACACCCTCATGTTGTTTCAAACCTGTAAGACTTTCATTTGTCTTCAGAACACAAATTATTTTTGATAAAATCCAAGAGCTTTTTAACCCTGCATAGACAGCAACGCAACTGAAATGTTCCCAGAACCATAAAGGTAGCAAGGGAATCTGTAAAATAGTCCATGTGACATCAGTGGTTCAACCGTAATGTTATGAAGCTACGAGAATACTACTTCTACAAAAATCAGATGATTTATCAAAATTAAAACTTGCTCCGCAGCAATGTTTGCTTTTGGATGACATCATCAAGTCTTATTTTTCAACCTCCTGTTATACGAAGACACTTTTCATGATTGATTCCAGATGGATAAAATCAAGTCCCTACATTTCTACTCACTAAATACCCTGTTTCCATAAGAAACATATCACGTTACATAGAAAAAATGCTTGATTTTATGTTATGAAAATCTGCAGAAAGGATCTGGTTATTCTCTCTATTTTTATTTGGGCTTTTGCCACTTTTTATTGAAAGGACAGAAACACCCAACCAGACTCAAACTTATCAGAGCATGTGCATTAAACCCATTAAACCCCATCTACTACAATTACAGTTGCTTCTTTTGTATAAATCACTAAACTATCAGCAACACAAAGTTGAAGTATTGAGGACAGATGTCCAGAGGACAAAAGAATAAGAGGCGTTTCATGTTCATCATCGAGTTGATTTCTGCTTGATCACTGAATCCAAGTATAAACACGCAGACACAATCGCACACTCACACTGATAATAGTGACAGCTCACATGAAAGATGTCTTTTCTTCTCTCGGCCCAACGCTCCTTCCAGTCGCTTTGATAGTCCTGGAAGTCTTTTATTAGAAATAGTATTTCCGTTCCCGTTTCCTCTCTCTCTTCCTTCTTCCACAGAAACAAGGCCTGTGAGATGAAACTGACTGTCGGTCTATAATACAAGATCTGACCGGTTTCAACAAATATTAAGGGAAAAGAGCTCCCTTCCTCCTCTCCCTTTCAAAACTAGTTTAACTTCCTATCAAGCATGTGAACACATAATCAAGATTGGGGGATTCAGATGTTAAAGTTTAACAATTTGAAAACACATCGATCAAGATCAGTTAACATTTTTAAAACTGCAACAAGTACACTACTGTTAAAAATGATATGGTTGGTAACAAAAATCGTATTCCTACCAAGTTGCATTCATTAGACCAAAAATAAAAAAGATATTGTTAGAAAAGATTTCCATTTTAAATAAATGCTGTTCTTTTTAACTTCTTATTCATCAAAGAATTCTGAAAAAAGCATCACAGGTTCCAAAAAAATATTAAGCAGCACAACAGTTTTAAACATTGATAATGAAAGTAATAAAACAGCATATTAGAATGATTTCTGAAGGATCATGTGACACTAAAAACTGGAGTAGCAGCTGAAAATTCAGCTTTGCATCACAGGAATTAATTATATTTTAAAATATATTAAAATGTAAAAAATATATTATTATATTTCACAGTATTACTGTTTTTTCTGTATTTTTGATCAAGTATACAGCCTTGAGAAGCATAAGAGAATTCTTTAACGGCAATGCATATTCTATAAAAATACTATTATGTATAAATACATTCAGCTTGAATAATATAGATTTATTATTCAAATTATAATATACAATAAATACTATATATGTGACCCTGGACAACAAAACCAGATATAATGGTCAATTATTTGAAAATGAATAAATAAGCTATAAACATTTTTATAATAATAAGATATAACATATATAATATAATAAATAAGAATAGACATTTTTAAAACTGCAACAAGTACACTACTGTTAAAAATGATATGGTTGGTAAAAAAAAAATCGTATTCCTACCAAGTTGCATTCATTAGACCAAAAATAAAGTAAAAACAGCAATATTGTAAAAATCGTTCAATGGCACGAGTGTGTAAATACAGAAGAAACAACAACGGAGTGTCTTTAAAAACCCTCTTTTGAGGAACTACTTCCTTCCGCCACAAATTCAGATCTTAGTTTGACAGTTTAACAGCTGAGCCCAAGCCTCTGTTACTAATTCAAAAATGTCACTTTAGAACTAGTAACGAAGGAACGTTGAGTCGCTTTATTGAAAGCTTATTGCATTACTGTATTATGTAGGCTATAGAGGGTTTGCACTTATGTCACAATTTGGTCAATGACCCGGATGCTCGCCATATTGGCTATATTCGGATGTAAACAACAGCATGGACTGCATAGTTAATGTACTACTGAATACGTTGTTCTTGTAATTTATGCTGTCTAAACCACGGGAAAAATGTGTGGAAGCTGCTAACCCAGCTGAAAAAACAGGCTGGTCTTAGCTGGTTTAAGCTGGAAGTAGCTGGTTTTAGCTGGTCTCCCAGCCTGGCCAGGCTGGTCAAGCTGATTTTGGCTGGTTGTTCCAGCTGGTCTCCCAGCCTGACCAGCTAAGGAAGTGGCCAAAAGCCCTCTTAACCAGCCTGCTTACCAGCTATAACTAGCCAAGACCATGCTGAATGACCAGCTAAAACCAGCCAACCAGCTTACTAAGTAGGAAACCAGGACTTACTAAGTAGGAAAGGATGCAATATTTTGACAAACTAAAGTTAACAGGTGGTAAGGATACACATTTCACCTACCTGCCCGAAAATGATAAGAACAAACACAAATGTTGTCAAGATTCTTGCCCTGGAAATCCTGGTTCAGCTTGAGTGTGATTACCTGCATCGATACAGCATTCATTCTTCAGCTCAATCTTTTATCAAGCATAAAACATTAGTTTGAATGTCCGCTGAGGAAAGTGATATCTTTGTCGTACTATCCTTTCATCAGTTAAAGATGATTTCCGATGACAGTGCTGCTCAGTGCATTTGATGGCTGCGTCTTACAAGGTATTGTTGAAAGTAAAAAATAACTTCCATGTTTACAACCGTGTTTCAGTCTCTTTAAATATAAAAGTCTTTACTGCTGACTTACGTATTAAAACAGTCTCTTTTCACCATCTAATCGCAGAACAATGTGAAACAAACACACAAAACTAAATACTATTATTAAATGCTACTATTATTCATACAAAATATTATTTATTGAATAATAATATTTAATAAACATAAAAGTTGCTAGGCAATTCAGTCAAAGGTACAAAGGCAGCACTCTGATATACAGCATTAAAGTTAATGTTAATTAAGATAACGTGATGAGATTTGGCCTTCAGCCAAAACTATTTGCTCTGGAACAAATAATAGATTAATGAGACCTTTAGATTTACCTGAAACTAATTATATCTCATGTTTAACCACTATAGAGACATCAAAGCCAGAAACAAATTCCAGAAGATCTGGCCAAGCTGAGGCTGCCCTCCGTGGGTTCATAAGCGTTGAACTGGTGCTGACGCCCTGGAGCTCACATCTCCAAAAACATCAAAGCAATTTTTCAAATAAATGTTATCTTTATCAACAAACCACATATTTGAAGTCTAAATAAGTACATTCCTGCCTAAAAACTCTTAAAATTACATTCCGTGACACAAAAACAGTATTATTTATCAAATTATAGTGGATTCTGGCATCCACCATGACAAGCCGAGTAATACAAACGGTGAAATGGTTGGAGTTACGATATCACTAGAATATTGCACTCCTCTCAGCCAATCAGATTTGAGAAGCAGAAAAGACTGTCCTTCCTGAATTAAACTATGTGTCTTTAAAAATATTACTAACCTAAAACTTTTGAAAACAGTAGTACATTAAAATTGCGATTGCAATTGTTTTATCTGATCTATAACCAATTAAATCAGAGCGATCCCAACACCCTACTAAAGAAAAGTCAGTAGCAATCAACCAATATATCAATATTTTCAACAACAGTTTCTTAGACTTAGAAGGTCTGGAATATTTGATAACATCCTTGTTGTCATGCATCTCAGTGTTTACTTTAGTTGAACAAACATTGGTAACATTGGTTGAAAAATGGCCGGCACAAGGTTAATGTAAGAGTTTCTGACATCACCCAAGACAGAAGTGTGCGTGTGTATGTGTGTGTGTATGTAAAGCCGCACAAGGTTGCAGTTGTGCATGAATGCTTTTGCTCAAATCAGCATTTTCTGATGGAGTTTTATCACCGACCACCCCTCTCTCTTTCTCCTTCAAGGTTCAAATGTACATCTGTCCAGCGGAGCACACTCACACCATAACGCACATACATTATAAAGCAAAAACTGTGAAAATAAGCTGAATAAAACCTAGACGCTCATATGACACAGCACACAAAAACATTAACACTTTTGCACGCAAAAGCATTTGTCATGAGCTTCTCACATACAAGAACGGACAACTGACTTATTGTAAGCTATCGTAACCGTCACATAACCGCATCTCTCTGCCAGACGGCCCTCAGCTGGAATGAAACCAGAAAAGGCACTTCAGATTTTTATTAAAAACAAACCCATGGAGGCGAAGCAGCGACTGTTAAACTTGTCCAGCGGTGGAGAGGAAATCTGAATCTGAAAACAAACCTGATGTTGCAATATGAAACAAAATGTGATATGAAACACAGTACTATCCGCTGGGACGCTCAATAGAAAGCCAGCAGTTACAGATAAATAAATCCTTTGTCAAAGGGACAAAAATAAATAAACTTTTAAAGAAATAAAGTAAAATACACTTCTGGTTGGAGAAATATTGATGGACGAAATTTCCCACAACTGCCAAATGTGGCAAAAAAAGATAAAAATAAAACACTCCGAAATTTGATTGGATGAGCCAGTTCTGATGTTGCAATATGAAACGCGATGCGATAAGACAAACAGCTCTGGAGAAAGAAACATTTTCAACATCTGACCTGTCCATATAAGGAGAAAAGTCTGAAAACAAAACACATCCATTAAAAAAGAATAAATAAGTTCTCTTATATAGCTCTATTGTTTCTCTGAGATGATAATGGGAATTTTGCTTCTTAGATTTTTCTCTGGACAACAGATGTCAGCTATAAAACAAATGCTCTTGCTTCACGACATCGCTCTCTAGAAAAATGATTCTGATTGGTCAAACACAGTCAATTCGATTCAATTCAATTTAAATTTATTTGTATAGCGCTTTTCACGATACATATCATTGCAAAGCAACTTCACAGCAAATTAAAGTTTTTACAATATATTTAGTAGTAGCTTACTAGTGGTGACTATGTCAAGTTGATGTACGTATGGCAAAGATGTATGGTAAAGATCAATTAATGACGTAATCAAACAGACAAAGAACACTATAAATTTGTAGCATTTAGTAGTCAGAGGTCAAATACTTCTAAATATTGACTGCTATCCAAAATAACACTGCATCATTAACTGCTCATCCTGTTCTGTCTCTTTATGGCCTCTACAAGTAAGCTAATACAATAATTATTTGTTCAAATATGTTTTTGGTCTTTGTATTTTGGCATAATGACAGTCTGACTGTACATTATTCATTAAGTATATCAACAATTATTTAATTTGCACCTTTTTCTTCTTAGGTAGTTCGTAAATACCAAAGCTAAAACATTTCACAACCATTCAAAAAACATTTTTTTTTTTTTACTTTTATTCCGGCATTGAATTGATTCAAAATGACTAATGCTGCTATAATGATGCAACTGAATTCTGTTTCAAATAAATGCTGTTCTTTGAAACTTATATTCATTAAAAATCACTAAATCAGCATTAGAATGATTTCTGAAGGATCATGTGACACTGAAGACTGGAGTAATGAAAATTCACCTTTGCATCACAGAAATAAATTACATTTTAACATAGAATAGAATAGAAAATGGTTATTTTAAATTGTACTAATATTTCACAATATTTCTGCTTTTACTATATTTTAATCAAATAAATGCAGCCTTGGTGAGCACAATAGTCTTTCAAAAGCTTTAAAAATTCTTACCAACCCCAAACTTTTAAACATTACTACACATAAAACAGAACTTAATTAATCCAAGTTGCAAGAAAAATCTCTAAAGATATAACTTTTCCCTAGGAACAAATCTTATAGTGCAAAACGCCAGAACGTGACACGAATGCAGAGCTTGTGATAGAAAGTTTCCATAATTCTCTGGAAACAAGGTCAAATTTAACATGCTTTCAACGGCTTGCAGTTTTCACTTCAGCTTCACGCCAGAGCTCAGATATCACACGTCTTTACTCTTTCCTTCAAACACACAAACACACACTGCTCATTCGCCACAGCTTGATGACAGTCTGCAAGATCTGTACTTCTATTGTGTTTTCCATTAAAAATATCTAAATACTCTTAAAACAAGATAAATTGACTTGAGAAGCAAAACTGGAGCAAAAAAGTGCCATCTTTGTCTTATTTCAAGCATAAATGTAACAAAATTTGTGCTTAAAATAAAAAAAACACTACATTGCGTCTCAAGTTTAGATATGTTTACCGTAATTTAAAACAGAACTACTGATTAATAAATTGATTTTCTTGCAGTGCACGACATCTCACCCCTCTTCTTTCCCTCCCGTGGTCCATCTTTCCTTCTCCTGTCACTCTTTCTCCTTTGCTGCTCTCTCTCTCTCATCCTCCTGCAGTTGCGGTAGCTGATCTCCCTCATGCTGAGACAGGATTATGAAGAGTAAGCTATGAAGACGGGACGTGAGCGTGTGTGTGTATGTGTGTGTTTCCACACTATAACTGTGTAGGACAGTCCCACCCCTCATCACACTCAGCAGGGATACACCTACTGATGGGTGGGGAGTGTTGGGGAGATTGTTGGAAGGAAGAGAAACAAGTTACGAGCTCACACAAGAGGACAGAGTACTGAGAGACAAACAGAGAAAGAGCGAGAAAACAAAAGAGCCAAGCTGCAGAGAGAAAGCATGATCGGTAGACGAGGGAACATGGATGAGAAGAGATAATTAGAGGGTCCATTAGATGTATTTGTGCCTCAAGGGAAAGGAGCAGCCGAAACGCCCTCCAAATGAATCTGGATCAGAGTCGAAACTAAACAACACACAAAATTGGGCTGGTAAAGCTCAGTGGTTCAATAATCTAAGATGGTAAATAGGTTGCGGGTTTGGTAATAGAACAGTCATCTCACCTCAAACAGATCATTTAAACCTTAAAGATTAAATAATAAACATTTTCACATTTCTACATTTAAAACCTATGCTGTGTCAGGATTAGTTCACTTCCAGAATAAAACTTTTCTGATCATTTACTCATCCCCTATGTCATCCGAGATGTTTATGTCTTTCTTTCTTCAGTTGAAAAAAAATATTAAGGTTTTTGAGGAAAACATTTCCAGGATTTTTTTCCATATAGTGGACTTCAATGAGACTTCAATAGGTTTAAGGTCCAAACTTCTATAGGCAGCTTCAAAGGGCTCTACACAATCTTATCTAGAAACAATTGCTAATTTTCTTTTAAAAAAAAAAAAAAATACAAATTTCTATACTTTTTATACTTTGTAGTTGGTTTTATGTGGTTTTTAACTAGTTGAATTTGGTTATTTATTGTAGCTGGTCTAAATAAAACCCAATTATGGTTTTTGGGGAAAACATTTGAGGACATACTTAGACTTTAATGGGGATCAGCAGGCTGAAGGTCCAAACTGGAGTTTCATTGCAGCTTCAAATGGCTCTACACGATCCTAGCTGAGGAATAAAGGTCTTATCTACTGAAACAATCAGTCATTTTCTAAAAAAAAAAAAAACATAAATGCTCATCTTGCACCAGCTCTGTGGTGCACGTCTGAGACTCCACACATTACATACTGTAATCACGTTGGAAAGGTCATGCGTACTTAGTTCTTTGCCTGTGTACTTCATTTCAAAAAGGTAGGTTAAGGTGAAAAACTCTCATTTTCTCCTCCAACTTCAAAATCGTCCAACATTGTTGTTTTCCCTTTGTTGTAAAGGGGGTTTGACTTTCTTTGCATGTTTGCTTTGTAAATGCTGGGTTGGTACTTCCATCTACATCGCGCTTGACCTTTCCAACGTGATTATTTAATGTGTGAAGTCAGTCTAGTGCAAGATGAGCATTTGCATTTTTTTTTTTAGAAAATGACTGATTGTTTCAGTAGATAAGACCTTTATTCCTCAGCTAGAATCGTGTAGAGCCCTCTGAAGCTGCATTGAAACTTCAGTTTGGACCTTCAACCTGCTGATTCCCATTGAAGTCCACTATATGGAGAAAAATCCTTGCATATTTTCCTCAAAACCATAATTGGGTTTCATTTAGACCAGCTACAATAAATAACCAAATTCGACTAGTTAAAAACCACATAAAACCAGCTACCAATGCAACTTTATTTACAAGCATGGACCAACACAAAACCATTAAAAGAGCCCCGTAAATTCTCACGTGGTTTCCAGTATGGATGTTGGTGTATCTGGCAGTACATCTGATCCTAAGGCACGCGGGCAGGTAAGGCAGAGCAGCAGGACAGGCGAGTGAGCAGTGCTGCGTTAACCTAGAGAGTGTGCGGAGGTCACCCTCATACATCTGTTAAAAAAGCATCCTATCCTCTGTAACCCTTAAACGACCTTGCAGAGACACATCTGTGATCTCATCTCCACTGCAGTCCTCATTACGTTCTGCAATTTAGCTATCAATTTCCATTAGTGTCTCATTGCCTATCTCTCTCGCTCTCTTACACAAAAGATGCAAACTACGGGTGGGAAGTAGTAAACTAGCTGTCCTAAAAGGTCAACTAGTGAGTTCATCTAGATATTTTCATACTTTCTTTAAGTTTAACATTTAGTGATGTTGCTTACAATGGGATGAATTTTAAAAAACAACTTTTCAAAGAGGAGTTTAGCATAAAAGCCTGTTTCTGCCACTGAAAAAAAAAGGTAATTACAACTTTTTATCTCACAACTCTGACTTTTTTTTCTCAGAAATGTATGATAAAACCTTGAAATTCTGGGAAATAAAGAGGAATGAATGCGAAATTACTCTGCACAACTGCGAGTTGTAAAGTCAGAACAGAGAAAGTCAGAAAAACTCTTTTTTTTCCTCACTTGTGAGACATAAATTTGCAATTGTGAGTTCTAAAGTCCGATTTTGAGGGGGAAAAAGATTGATATGTTCTCAGAATTGTAAGTTTATATCTCACAACTCTGACTTTATAACTTGCAACTGCGTTTTACAAAGTCACAATTATGATATAAACTCACAATTCTGAGACAAAAAGTCACAATTTGCAATTATGACTCCATTTCTCCAGAGTTGCGAGTCTATATCTCACAATTCTGACTTTATAACTCGCAACTGCGAGTTTATGTCTCACAGTTATGAGAAAAAAAGTCAGAAATGTGAGATAAAATCACAATTACCTTGTATTTTTTTATTCAGCGGTGGATACAGGCTTCCGTAGGGTTTAGTATACTGACCGTGTGCGTTACTTTAAAGGGGTCATCGGATGCTAAGTTCACTTTTACATTAATGTGTGTTGGAAGTGTATGTACAAATCTACCCTATAATGATAAAAATTCATGCAGTGGTTTTTAATTAATCTGTAAAAATAATGTCCCCTTTTTCAAATCGAGCCATTCTCAGATGCCTGTCGTTGTGGCATCACACTGACAGAGGCCGCTCCCACGATAGTTGAAATCAGCATCTTAACTAAGATCATTTGTAACAGTCCAAACTCCATGTTTTGATGCCGAAGCAGGGATGTAAGTTAGACAAGAATTGAGCGATTGAGGTGTTGTGTTGCTGGATGTAATAATGAACATAGTGGTCGTCATTTACTCCTGACATCTGAGCTGCTGAAGATGCAGTGGATTATGTTTGTTTGTGAAGGGAATGCACCTCCCGATCTACATATATCCGTCTATGTTCACGCAAATCATTCGTGATCCAGCTTCACTTACAGCAGAAGTGAGTATAAGGGGTTTTTATTGAATCTTTGCGATCGTCTTTCCTAATAATGTGCTAGTTAGCAAGTTTAGTGGCTAAACGCGGCTAAATGCGGCTAAAGTAAACAGGATCGTCTCTTCACAGAGAGAAGAGAGGGGTGGGGCGAGCAGAGCTCATTTGCATTTAAAGCAGCCTCGACCAGAATGGGATGATTTTTGCAGAGCTGATTTTGGCAAGGTAAAAAGGGTGTTGTTTTACAAAACCTTTGAGAATTTTTAACCAAAGTATATTATAGACTTTTCATTAAGACCCTAAAGAATCATATCAACTTGTGGAAAATGGGCATCCGATGACCCCTTTAAAGTAACATCAACTTTTGGACTGATCTCTAAATTTATCCCTAAAAGCTGTAACAATGTTTTGTACACCAATCCAAGAACTGCACATAAGATTAATCATGTGAGTCTACATGAAGAGTTCAGATGCAAAACCAGCTAAAAGCCATCTCGGACAAAAATGAGATAATGATACTGAGTGAAGGCTCCTGACACATCCATCAAATACTTTTACTTCAACTCGCTAAATTCCAGCCTCAGCCCAATCAGAAGTACCAGTACTTACACAGAAACCTATACAAAGAAGCCAGAAATAAATGCTAATTTTAACGAAATACATCAGATGGATTTAGAGGCTTTTGCATCTGAACTCTTCATATTAACACTAAAAAAAAATGTAAAAAATAAAAAGACTGCACATTTTTTTTTCATTTGTTTTTAATCTTGTTTCTACTTGTTATTTAAAACAAAAATCCGCCAGTCTAGTAAAACAAACAACATTCATATTAAAGATAGATTCTGTGATAACAAGTCTTACTATCTCAATCTTAATGTCACTGCTTAAATCTATTTATCTTGTTTGACAGATTTTTAGATATTTTAACTGAAAAACAAGTCTAAAATGACAAAAAAAAAAAAAAAAAAATCAAAGTAAAAAGAATCAAGTAAATAAATAAAAACCATGATCACAATAATAAATATAGCTACAAGCAACGATTTCTGGGGTTCAAGAGCTTTAAGGCATTTAAGCACATATGAAAAAAGACATTATTTAGCAAGCTTGTAACCACCTAAATCAATTATTTAAAAAAGCATTTTTGGCAAATCCGGGTCATTTACCATAGATATATTATGTTTTTTTTAACATTTAAGACTGTTATAGCGCCAGCTGTGGTCCGATCCCCTTAAAATTTACGTGCTTTTTTAGAATCACCTGTTGCATGTGTTCAGCAGGTTTTGTGAAGTTTTGAGTTTTCCTTGAAGCTTTATAGGATTTTGGGTACATTTGGACAGGCCCCTTTTCTAAACGACCCCGGTATAGCTTCCAAAAGGATAAATTTAGGCCAATTGCGGTGAGCCTTCATCACGTTGTTGGCGGTGTGAGTGTTACCATCCCTCCAAGTTTCCAGTTCTCTACAACATACAGTTTGGTCTGCACGATCAGTATTACGTAGAGATCGCTGCTTAAACCCCTAATAAATTTACAAAAGATCGAATGTCTTTCACATCATGCATCACCCCTCACATAATAAGTATTGCTAGTTTAAGATAATGGCTCAAATTAAAAAAATTGTTTAAAATAATTTTTAAAAACTTGTCTCAAGACATGTGACAGGTAACAGTGGAGTAACTAACAAGCTTGCAAATTTTGCATGAATCAAGCTACAAGGTCGAGGATATCAAAATTTCTAGGGTGGGACATCAAATGAGACATATGAGCCATATGAGCCACCAATTCATAGACGTTTTGCACATCACCAATGCAACTTAGCACACATCAAAATGGCCCACAACTCAACATCACTGAACAAAACGAGTATCACATTCGCATTTGTGATTATTCAGACTGTTTTTCATCTTAATAACACACAGTGATGTAGCAGCCAAGTGTGATCTGTTTACATATTTGATACAGTTAAAATTGTTTAGATTTCCACTCTTTCACCAAAATAGTTTCTGTTTGCTGAGATCCTGAGATCCTCTTTCTCTCTCCCTCCTTCAGTCTAGGAAGAAAAGACCTGGGCCATACTGACACTAATACTTTGGATGAAGTGAAACTCACCCAAGTGTGCACGCAAGTGTGGGCACACACACACACACACACTCACATGCTTACACACACACACAACTGACGTACACACTCGTACACGTTCTCTCAGAGGAAACAGAAAGAGCGGGTGAACAGTGAGCTTGATAAGAGTAACATGAAAGCTTGTCTGAGACACGCCTGAAAGAACAGCAGTAAAGAGCTAATATCTGAGGAAAGCGTGTGTGTGTGTGTGTGTGTGTGTGTGTGTGTGTGTGTGTGCGAGAAGTTTAGGGTCAAATCTACAACACAGCCTTTCTGTGAACTGCATTTATGAAAGAGAATGACAGCAGCTACAGAAAGAAAATAAAGAGAGAACAAGAACGTAGAATTAGATTTGTACATTTCTGGAGAAAACAGGTGCTTGTTAGATGGTCTCCTACTAGTCAAGACCCAACCTCCAATTCATTATGACCTCTATTGTCAAACAGTATTACAATTTAAAATGATTGTTTTCTTTTTGAATAAAATGTCATTTATTCCTGTGATGCAAAGCTGAATTTCCAGTATCATAACTCCAGTGTCACATCATCCTTCAGAATTCTAATATGCTGATTTTCAAACTGAGGATGTTTTTAAAGATTTAGTTTATTTCTTGGGACAAAATTCCTCCTGTGACTATACTATACGATGATTGGCACATGATCTTAGCGGTTCAGTTCCAGTCCCTCACACACACATAAGGTAGACATATGGGCATACGTGACTTGGTTGCAGTGTGTGCCAGTTTTCTGTGACACTTGTGTGTGTGTGTGAGAGAGAGACAGACTGTCACATAGAGAACAGAGCAGAATGAATGTGCACAATGATACTGACAGCCAAAAGAGGGCATGTCTCTCTCTCCCTCACTCTTTCCGTCTGTTTGTGTCAGAGCGAATGTGTAGCTATCCATTCCTCCAAACACAAAAGCACTAGATGTTATATCCTGCAAGAAAGGGTTAAAGCTTAGTGGAGGTTGAATTTCTATAGCTGAGCGCGCACAATTAAAAGCGGTTTCGTAAACCACTGATCATTGTTTGGCATGAGTTTGTGATACAGAGATGACCACAAATCTCAGACTCTGATTCACACTAGCAGCGAGATCACTTTAAAACCAAAGGTACTGTTAAATGCATATACAATACACGTCCTTTGACAGATTGGTTATGACAGCAAAGGAAGCCCACAGCGAAATAGAAACAGACAGCATTAAGACATGAGAAACCACAGACCGCTTTCATGTGTCAGAGGGAGAGAGAGGCTGGCCTAATAAGTTGGCTTAATAAAATTCCAATGAACAGAGAGAACATACTGGAAAAAGAAAATCATAGCCCATGCTCCCAAATAATATCACACATAACCATAAGAAATAAGAATTACAGTACATGCCAAAATATCTAAACGGTAATTAAAATAGTGGAAAACCTAACAACCATATACCATCCCATACAGATGTATATAAATGTTAACCCAAAATTTTTTAAATAAAAAGAAAAATGTCAATTTACTTGAATCTACCACGTATATAATTTATTATTCTATCATTGATATTTTAGCATCACATACGTAATGTTAGACAATATTCAAACACACACACACAAAAATATAATATTAAATTATATGCAAATATGTACACACAATTAAAATAATAATAACAATTATGAAATATATTACATTATTCCATGGTCTGTCTGAATACTGGATTCTGATTGGCTGGCAGGTATGCAGTAAAAACGTTTAATGCACAGGTAGTTCCAAATCAGTTTATTCATTGTTTTATATTAATGTGCTGCTTTAACTGATGCACACTAACCAACACACATCACTCGCACACAAACACACACACACACACACAGAGAGAGAGAGAGAGAGAGAGAGAGAGGTCAGAGATCACAGATTGCACTGTGCACACGCATAAACTTCTTGTCAACGCTTCCCTGCAATTTTTATTAATAAAATAGCCTAGATACTAGATCACTACATTATATTCCTCAGCAACAAGGTGGTAAAATTGCTGTTTTTTAAGTAATTAACTGTAAAGAGAGACGTACAGACAAAGCAAGCATGTAACACACACACAACTGTCATCTCTCTCTCTCTCGATCGATAATTAATTGAAATATATGCTATGATTCATTCAAATAAACGTGATCTTACCAACTATTTCATCTCTGTGTCTGATTTGAAGCGGGCAGAATGCACGAAAATAACTGTCCGTTTTACCCATTCGGTCAAATATTGCGCTGCAAAAAGAAACGCTAGTTTTGACTTGTCTATTGGCAAATGACCATGGAATAAGCGGGATAATCAACGGCTTGCTGTGCATTAAAGGATTTTAAATGCACTTCGCTTCGGGTGGTTCTTTAAAATCCTTTAATCCATGGCCAATCGTTGATTATCACATACATCTATTATTTATGTTCTATACAAAATATATATTTTATTATTCTATTAATGATATTATTTTATTATCATACATAATGTTAAACATCATTCATATACACACACATTGATTTTATAATATTACATTTATATATAAAATATATGTAATATTAATTTCATCTAATATTTTTCTAATCTAATATTAATCTAGAATTCAAATCACATACACAAAACACTAAAAATGGTTTCATATAATAATAATAAATAATATGCATGTATAAAGTAACTAAAAATAGACTTATGTAATATGAAACTATATATATATACACGCACACACACACACAAAATTAAATACGCAAATAAGTAATAATTAAAATAAAATCAATTAATTACAATAAAAATAAGAATGAATACAAAATTTGTTTATTTATTTATTATTTATTTTATTTTATTTATATTTTATTATCATCAAAAGCTTGTATTGTGTCTTTTGGAGGGGGGGGTAAATGATAGAAATTAATACTTTTATTTAGAAAGGATGCTTTAAATTGATCAAAGTGATGATAAAGGCATTTATAATGTTACGAAAGATTTCTATTTTAGATAAATGCTGTTCTTCTGAACTGTCTATTCATCAAAGAAACATAAAAAATTCACCTCAGCTGTTTTCAACATAACAACAACAACAGTAATAATAATAATAATAAATGTTCTTTGAGCAGCAAATCAGAACTACAAATTAGAATGATTTCTGAAGGATCATGTGACTAGAGTAATGATGCTAAAAACTCAGTTTTGAAATTACAGGAATACATTACATTTTAAAATATATTCAAATAGAAAACAGTTATTTTAAATAGCAAACATACTTCAAAATATTACTGTTTTGCTGTACTTTAGATCAAATAAATGCACGCTTTGTGAGCAGAAGAGAAATCTTTAAAAAACATTAAAAATCTTACTGTTCAAAATCTTTTGACTGGTAGTATACCAGTCAAAAGATTTTGAACAGTAAGATTTTTAATGTTTTTTAAAGATTTCTCTTCTGCTCACCTCTTCTGCTCATATATATATATATCACTTTAGTCATCACTCTTATGTGGAAAGTCAAACACGATGAGCATATGAGCACTGAAACGCTATTCCACACATTATACCATAGTATTCCACAGTATTGCACACAGTACTGTATACTGCATGTTTTGGCAGATTTATTATGTCACACTGTGCACCTTGTACATGTTGCAAACTGCAAAACAGAATAAGTAGTATGGCAGTGCGCCATTCAGAACATGCCCATTGACTGTAGAGTCTTGAAATGACTCTTCAGCGCAGGTCCTTCCGCCTACAGTGTTTGAGAGAGCACTACACATGTGCCCTCGCGCTGTCAGGTGGGAACTGAAAGCATATCAAGCCTTTACATTTACGGCGATTTGGAAAATCACATTCATGACAGCAGAGGTAAAAGCACACTATACAGCTAGATTGTAAGAAAAGAGTTGTGCTTATCCATGTAAAACTTGCTATCATATATTTTTCTGGTGACTAGCTTACTAACATTATACTCTTTGCAGGTCAGATTCCGGCACGTTTGTCTTATCTAATGCAGATTACAACAACAAAAGCCCTGTTCCATATAAGTATCATGTGTTGAGAAACAAGATTTACTTGTGAACTACTGAACAGAGCAACCAGCTGCAAATCGCTTTGGAATGACTTTACTGGAACACTGATATTTTGCCATTTAAGAGGTCCTACACTAAAGTAAGATAGCTGGAAAAATGATTATTTTTGGCGACCTCTGGGACATGCAGGCACATATGAAAATAAACCACTCCATGTGAGAGCCGCAGCGCCATGACAGGTTTTATTTTCCCAGAGCTGTGCTGCCTGTCACAGTTCATTCCTCACTTGGGGAATGTTGGAAAGTGGGAATATAATATTTTAAATACCAAATCGGGGCATGGTGCATCATACATATGAGTGAGATGGTCATGCACTGAGACGGTCATGAATTTGCAAAGTGAAGTGTGTATGGAATAATTATCTTGTCAAACTCCTTTGGAAACACCATCCCCAACCAGTACCTTTATCATTAACAACCAATGCAATCAGAGAGAAATTATAGGTTTATAAGAACGTTATTTAAAGGAGTCCTATTATGCTCTTTTACAAAGTCTTGATTTTGTTTTGGGGGTGTACTAGAACATGCTTTCACGCATTATTTTTAACATAATTTACATTATTACAATACATCTCTCCCAGCCTGGCACATAAGGCTCGATTAGTTCCGGGTTTAATGAAGGCCCGCCTTCCGAAACACAAAATGCGTTGTGATTGGTTAGCTCTCCCACTGCGTTGCGGTTGGCGAACAGCTTGGACGGTGTCTCAGTACTGCCACGCCCCTTGTTGAAGAAGCAATTTCTGTGTACAACTGTTAGCGCAAGCTAGGTTAAAGTGATTCTTATGTTTTAAATATGGAAATTTTTCTTACAAAAACGTATCGATTTGCTACAGGAGGCCTTGCTTGGGAGTGCCAGGATAAATTTTAATATAACTCAGATTGCATTCGTCTGAAAGAAGGAAGTCATATACACCTAGGATGCAAATTATAGTAAATAATACGCTACAGTAGTGTTGGGTCCTATCATTACCCTGCAAGATCACCAATACATGATATTATCATGCTAATGAATTTAATTATTTACATACTTAGTTTCATTGCCCGAAACCAGCTCCAGCATAAGGCTAAAAGCAGCCTATCGTTATCAAAGAACATCATCACTGATTAGCCTAGCCTATTCTAGTGCAAGTTTATGCATTTTAAAAAAACACTCGCGTTATAAGTGAAGGTATCTACACTGTATGATGAATAAATCTCTTACCACACACTGCACACATCTGTGGCACGTTACAGCTCTGAAGCAGCCGCTTTAGTCAAAACTTGTGTTTATACCCGCTGTGCTGCATCGCTAAAGTTAGACTAATCCCCCACCTTGTCCCTACCCTCCCTCCAACAATTCGAATCTTCGTGGGTGGGATTTATTTTAATGATATTCTAATGGACCGCGTTGTGACATCATTGTGTGCGGAAAACAAACGCTGTAGTCCAAAGGAGCCGTTCGTTGTAATTCTTGAAAAAATGAAATATTTTTAAAAATGAAATATCTCCTTTTGGAGTGGACTTTGAGATTTGTAACTTTGTAGATCTTTTTTTTATGCCCAAAGATACACACCACACACTGACTAAAATTCAAAAAGTGAAAAAGCATATTATCACCCCTTTAAAGGATTAGTTCACTTCCAGACTTTATTCAAATGTAAAAAGCTTGCGCATTTGAAATAGCAGGCGACATCGAAGCAAACGGACATTGCATAGCAAACAGAGTAACATAAAACATAAAATTACCTCAGGAATTCAGCATTAGTTTCGACAACATTGTTGTCGTTATCGCTCTTAATGTGAACGGGCCTTTAGGGTCCTATCTATCGGTCATTTTCTTAAAAAAAAAGTTATATACTTTTTAACCACAAAAGTTTGTCTTACACTAGCTTGACCTCACTCATTACGTAATCACAGGTGCATAGGAGGAAGGCGGAAGTACCGACTCAGTGTTTACAAAGCGAACCTGCAAAGAAAGTCAAACGGCCTTTACAAAAAAATATAAAACAATTATGTTGGATAATTTTAAAATTGAAAGAGAAAATAAGATGGCATTTTTCTACCCTGCCTAGAAAAATAAAATAAATAAAATAAATAAACTATACGTTTTTATTTTATTTGGAAAATTGTTGCTAGATAAGACCCTTATTCCTCAGCTAGCCAGGACTAGAAGTAACAGCTTGTTTTGTTTTTACAAGCCACTCTTGGGGCTGGTTTGTCTGAAATTGCTGATACTAGAACTGTGCAACATCACTATTTATCAGAAAAACATAAACCAACAATATTGATATGAATGAATGAAACTTTTGAGTATTTTTTGATATTTAGCATACAAAATGAAAATCAGGTGCATGGCAAAAAGCCTTCATGTTCTGTCAGTCTGTGTGAACGAGTGGTGTGGTTTTGTCTACGACACATTCTGAAGCACGTGTCAAACTCGTGTTTTCAACACCTGCCGTCTCACAGTATGAGGAGAAACTTCATCTCCAGAGCTGCTCTGAGAATCACTTCAGCAGCTTTAGATTAATTTCATTTCACCCTGCACAGACAGACAGCTATGCAACTGACACATTTAAGGAGCAGAAAAGGACACTGATAAAATAGTCCATGTGATTATTGTAGCGAAGACTGACATTAAAGAGAAGACGCTGAATAAAGTCATTATTTTTGTTTTCTTCGCGAACAAAAAGTATTTTTGTAGCTTCATAACATTACAATTAAACCATTGATGTCAGATGGACTATTTTAACAATGTCCTTACTACCTTTTTGGGCCTAGTTGTGTTGCTGTCTATGCAGGGTCAGAAAGTCTCCGATTTAATCAAAAAGATCTTAATTTGTGTTCCGAAGATGAATGAAGGTCTTACAGGTTTGGAACGACATGAAGGTGAGGATTTATTGAAAAATTTGTAATTTTGTGTGAACCATTACTTGTTTACTCTATATGCACTATTGTTATTTTACACAAATTGGATGCAACTGCAAATGCTTTGACCATACAAATTCTAAATTACCAGACTAAATTAAACCTTAAAGGAAGATGACAGAGAGATGCTGCATGTTGTGTATAGTGTAGGATGCTGCTTGAACCCTGAGCCCTGCTGGACCTGAACACACACCGTCAACCAATCAGATCTTCCGATCTCCTCCAGCCTTCCATCAAGGGTTGTGCTCTGAAGGTCAGCTGACTTGCTCTTTCTCACTCACACACACTTAGTCTTTCATTCTCATACACACACTCACTCTCCCATCCCATCTTTCACACACTTCTGTCCCCTCCCCCCTCGACTTGGTTTTTTGCCCTCCAGAAACGAACGGATCGCTCATGTCTGCTTTAACAAGTGCCGTTATTCAGCTCGTGCTACTTGTAGCTAAGCACTCAAATCAAACGGCGTAACGCGGATCTTACCTGACTACACACACACATATATAAATGCAATTAATCAACAGTCAAGCAGAAAATACATAATTGTCATAGTAGTGCATCCGCACAACCTGTTTATTATTATTCTCAGACTGCAATTTCATTTTAAAGACAGAAACACCTCTATCTGTGCGTGAGATCAGTGTGATATCTGCAGCACACAGCTGTCACCATGGTAACCACTCTTGCGAGAGAGAGGGAGAGAGAGAGAGACATAGACAGAATAATTATACAATTAAACAATTAAATAAGCAGCTAAAACGTTCTCCAGTCGACGCTGGTACTGCAGCTCCATCCGTCCCGCAGTTAAAAGGAACAATGAGTGTAAAGGTGACCTTTGACATGAACATCGCTCTGTGAACAGCTTTCTGGTCTCTCCATGTCTCCTGCCACCTCTCCAGGGTGGAGGAAATAAGAGTTCGCTACTCAGTATCACCGGCAGCACACAATTTCGCTCAAGAGCCCTTGTGACTGTGAGTTCGAACGCACACGCACAAATACACACGCACCTTATTCATTAGTGTTACAAAATCCATCTATATATTCACACTACTGCTTTCTATTTCCAGTTTTACTATGTTGAAAATGACAGAGCGGCCTGTATCTTACTGGAAAAAACTCACCAATATGTATGCATGTGCGAATATGTGTCGAAGTCTGTATTACATTAATTTTCTTTTAACAAAAACAAAACAAAATTCAGACATAATAATAGAAATGGTCAAACCACTGATGTCACATGAACTATTTTAATGTCCTAATGGCATTACCGGTCAAAAGTTTTTGAACAGTAATATTTTTAATGTTTTTTTTTTTTAAGGTCTACTCTGCTCACCAGGCCTGCATTAATTTGATTCAAAGTACAGTGAAAACAGTAAAAATATGAAATATTTTACTATTTAAAAGAACTCTTTTCTATTTTAATATATTTCTAAAATGTAATTTATTCCTGTGATTTCAAATCTGAATTTTTATCATCATTACTCTAGTCACATGATCCTTCAGAAATCATTCTAATATTCTGCTTTGCTGCTCAAAAAACATGTTTTATTACTATTATTATTTTGGAAACAGCTGAGTAGAATTTTGTTCAGGTTTCTTTAAAGAATAGAAAGTCAGAAGAACAGCATTTATCTAAAATAGAAATCTTTTGTAACATTATAAATGTCTTCATCATCACTTTTGATCAGTTTAAAGCATCCTTGCTGAATAAAAGTATTAATTTCTATAATTTCATTTGATTTTGAATAGCATAATGTAAAATTTTACAAAAGCTCTTTGGATCTTTCTATTCATCAAAGAATCCGGGAAAAAAAATACTCAACTGTTTTAAATATTGATAATAATAATAAAACAATATTTCATGAACAGCAAACCAGCATGTTAGATTGATTTCTGAAAGGTCATGTGACACTGAAGACTGGAGTAATGATGGTGAAAATTTAGCTTTGATCACAGAAATAAATTACATTTTAGAATATATTCAAATAGAAAGCAGTTATCTTAAATAGTAAAAATATTTCATAGTATTTTGGATCAAATAAATGTAGGCTTGGTGAGCAGAAGAGAATTCTTTAAAAAACATTAAAAATCTTACTGTTCAAAAACTTTTGACCAGTAGTGTACATTTCTGGGCCTTGAATGTGTCAGTTGTGTTGCTGTCTATTCTCGGATTTCTCAGAAATGTCTTAATTTGTGTTCTGAAGATGAATGTAGGTCTTACAGGTTTGGACGACATGAGGGTGAGTAATTAATGATCCCTTTAATATTTCTGTGAAAACCGTAATACGTTTTTTCTAGGATAGTTAAAATGACATAGTTAAAAATAGAGCAGAAACAACAGCATTTATTTGAAATATAAATCTTTTGTAACATAATATGTCATTACTGTCACTTTTGATTAAATTAATGCATCCTTGCTGAATAAAACTATTCATTTATTTAAAAAAAAAAAATCTTACTGAATACAGAAAGAACCACTAGTGATGAATTCACTATTATTTTACAGTAGTACAGATGCCTGTAGTAACTGTGGTGTTTTGGTGGAAACTATAGGATCTATTTTTGTAATGTACTGTAAGATGAGGTGCAGAGTGTGCTTCACACATGGGATCTATACTCCATAACACACTGAGTCCCAATGGAGCCCGCAGAGAAAAACCAGCTGCTAATTAAAAAAAAAAAAAAAAAAAAAAAGTTGACACAGCAGGTCTATCAGAGCCAAACGAGAAGAGCTTACATTAGCATCACCTCCACTACATGAGCACCTCATCACAGCATATTAACACTACCTACTGTAAGTTTAAGATTGGCAAAGACACTCACGCAAACTATGTTTAACATCTTCTGAATTACTAAGGCCTGAAAAATACTCTACTCAAGCACATAAACACAAACATAAACTATGCAAGCTCAAATGCATTTCAAAATGTGACTGCAATTCCATGCATTGCAGAAACTGCTTTCAGTTCAAATACTGTTGCGCCAAATAAACATTAAGTTGACATATAGTTAGGTATCTGAATAAAAACATATACGGATTATTGGCACAGACATTTAAAGGAAACTCTGTCGCCCCCTTGAATACGGAGGTCCAATGCTATCTCACCACCATTTCGTACGTATTTTACGAGGTGACTAATTTGTACAAATTCGTACAACCTCACTTGTAAGATTTTGTATGATTGTCTAGACCCTAATGAGGAATTGGGTTTAGGAGCGGGGTTAGGGGTAGGTCATTCATACGAATTAATACGAATTAGCCACATCGTACAATATGTACAAATTGCCATGAGATCGGGTTTGGAGATCTGTTACAGTAATCAGACCTCTAACAAATGCCAAAAGATTTAGTGAACATAACATTATATTCCAGGCAATAAACGCCCACAAAAGGAGACCAACATGCAATGCCACTCACCACTTCATTTTGTTTCTATATTTGGGTTTTAAAAAACTGTACTTCAAAGTATCATGTTGATAAAGAGCTTTCCAGTGCATTTTCACCATGTTTGTATCACATGTGGATACCAACAGACTCAAAACTGAAAATATACTTCTATAATGACAAAACACTCACATTTGCATGTGAACACTGCAATCTGTTAACATTAATGATATGCAAAATGATATATTTTGAAGTTAATGGATTGTCTGATTGACTAGTCGAATAATTAGACGTGAAAAGTGGAAGACCTGGTTTATTACCTGAGCGTGTTCAAATGTGTTTCTTAAGGGGCATTTACAAAAAAAATTTTCTTCTCTGCTTTAATTTCTCTGGATTCTGTTTTAATTGGTTAATTGAATGTATAATTGAATTTAAATGATTTGATAAAACTATTTAATAATTTAATTAAATTTTAATTCAATAATAGTGCCCTAAGAAATTTTTTTTTTTTTTTTTTTAGAAACTTCGTGTTATCTGTTTTAATTGTTCTGGAGTTCAGTTCTGATTTAATACAAATTTATTATCAAAAATGGTGGTAATAAAATAAAAGCATTAAACATTTACTTAAGAAACAATTCAATCTTTTAAAATTAAATAAAAATTCCTTTTAAACAAAGCGCTGAACAAAACGTTTATTGTTAAAATTAAAACATGGAAGAAAATTTGTGGAATATTCCTTAAAAATAAAGTTAGATTTTGTTTTAATTATTAAGACTTTGTGAAGTAACACTGTGCGTTTCTGTCATAATATCTTCAAGTTAAACCTAACTTTTATCTTGATGGGTTGTTGTGAAGAGCTTAGAGTTTCTGTGTTTATCTGACAATAGTTTTCTCAAATGAAATGATGAAATGCTGGTCAAGTGACTCTCAGAGCAGCTCTGGAGATGAAGTTTACATGTACGTGTCATGAGATGGCAAATGCTGAAAATGCTTGAATATGCACTGTAGATGTAACTGCACTGTTCATTCACATGGAGACATGCATGCTTCATATTTAAACATTGTTTTGTGCTTTAAAGTGCCCCTTTTATGGATTTTTTAAAAAAAAAATACCTTTCATGCAGTGTGTAACAGAGCTCTAAGTAAATGAAAACATCCTGCAAAGTTTTAAATCTGAAAGTGCACCGTGTATAAAGTTATTGTCTCTCAAAAGAAAGAGTCAACTCCAAGTCATTTAAACGAGTTGTTTTTAAAACGAATCCCAAGCTGTTTCATGTTGACGTCAACGTGAAATATTATCATATTGCCTGTCCACTTGTTGGGCGCAGAGACCCAGGAAAACTTGAAAAATCCTGGATGCTGTCCTCAAAAACCTTAATTTCTTTGCAACTGAAGAAGAAATACATAAATATCTTGGATGACATTGGGGTGAGTAAATTATCAGAATTTTTTTTATTCTGAAAATGGAGTAATCCTTTAAAAATGGTTGCTTTCATGTACTCTGTGACAGGCAAAATACTTATTTAGTTGTGTGTGTTGTGTTCGCACCACAGGTCTCTGGCTAACCTGTTAACAGCAATATCTCTTCGCTCACAATTGTCTTGAAATGTGTCAAATAAATAGTTAATGTTTGTAGAGTAGAGTTATGATAAAGATTAGAGCAATACTTCGGTGTACAAACTGCAGTGGTTTATCAATACACTCTTAAAACTAAAGGTGCTTTAAAAGGTTCTTCACAGCGATGCCATAGAAGAACCATTTTTGGTTTCACAAAGAAACACATTCAGTCAAAGGTTCTTTAAAGAACCATCTTTTTCTTACATTTTTATAATCTGAGGAACCTTCTTTTTGTGAAACAGAAAGCTTCTTCAGATATTAAAGTTTCTTTATGGAACCATTTTGACAAAAAAGGTTCTTCTATGGCATCGTGAAGCACCTTTATTTTTAAGAGTGTATGTTTCTGTGTTGGGCTAACACATATACCATGGCTGTTTGGAGGTTTAATGTAATGGTGATGGGCGTTCCGTTTCCGACATGCGCTGCATGCAGTAGACCAATCACAACAGACTGGATCATCGGACCAATCACTGCAGATTAGCATCACGCAAAGGAGGGGTTTGGAAAATTTAATCGAGCAAATAGCAAATAAGGTAAAAATAAATGCATATTATAAGACAAAGCAAGTGTTTTTTGACCTTGCATTCATGTCAACCTGTTTTTGGGGACTCCCAAAACTAAAATATAAACTTTTATAACCCATAATAGGGGCACTTTAATATTCAGAGACATTTACATTGTCCTATAATTAAAAAAAAAATACCTGCATGTAATTACATCTGTAAGTAATTTCTGTAATTACATTTAGAATTACAGTCATGGCCAAAAATATTGGCACCCTTGCAGCTCTGTCAGAAAATTCAACACTTCTCTCAGAAAATTGTTACAGTTGCAAATGTTTTGGTATTCACGTACCTATTGTTTTTGTTTGCACTGCAACACCACAAAATAACAGAGAAGAAACAGATTTCACACTGACAAAATTATTGTCACCTTGTCAAAATTGTAGGAAATAATTGCTTTTCAAGCATGTGATGTTCCTGTAATTTGTATTTAGACACACCTGTGGCAAGTAACAGGTGTTGGCAATATAGTAATCACACTTGCAACCAGTTAAAATGGAGAAAAGCTGACTCAGCCTTTGTGTTGTGTGTCACACTGGAGAAAAGAACGAAGTGTAAAGAGTTGTCTGTGGATTTGAGAGAACAATTTGTGGAAAAACATGGACAGTCTCAAGGCTACAAGTCCAGAGATCTTACTGTTCCTGTGTCCACTGTGCACAATATCATCAAGAGGTTTACAGCCCATGACACTGTAGCTAACCACCCTGGACATGGACAGAAGAGTAAAATTAATGAAAAATTACAATGAAGGATTGTTCAAATGGTGGATAAAGAACCCTGATTAACTTCCAAACAAATTCAAGCTGATCTGCAGACACAGAGTACAACAGTGTCAGCTCACACTATCCGTCGCCATCTGAATGAAAAGGGACGCTATGGTAGGAGACCCAGGAGGACACAAAGGCATAAAAAAGCAAGACTGGAGTTTGCCAAAACTTATATGACAAAACCACAATCCTTCTGGGAGAACATACTGTGGACAGATGAGACAAAAGTAGAGCTTTTTGGTAAAGGACATCATGGCACTGTTTACAGAAAAAGAAATGAGGCCTTCAAAGAAAAGAGCACAGTCCCTACAGTCAAACATGGTGGAGGTTCAAAGATGTTTTGGGGCTGCTTTGCTGCTTCTGGCACTGGATCCCTTGACTGTGTAAACGGTATCATGAAATCTGATGATTACCAAAGAATTTTGGGACGCAGCGTAGTGGCCAGTGTCAGAAAGCTGCGTCTCCACTAGAGGTCATGGGTCTTCCAGCAGGACAATGACCCAAAACACACTTCAAAAAGCACTCAGAAATGGTTACAAACAAAGCACTGGAGAGTCCTGAAATGGCAAGCAAAGAGTCCACATCTGAATCCCATAGAACACCTGTGGATCTCAAAACAGCAGTTGGGAGAAGACATCCTTCAAATCTGAATGACCTGGAGCAGTTTGTAAAAGAAGAGTGGTCCGAAATTCCAGTAGAGAGGTGTAAGAGACTCATTCATGGTTACAGGAAGTGACTGATTTCAGTTATTTTTTCCAAATGGGGTTCTACCAAATATTAAGTTAAGGGTGCCAATAATTTTGTCCAGTGTATTTTTTGGGTTCTGTGTGGAATTGTATCAGATTCGACTTTTCTTCTCTGTTTTTTTTGTGTTGTTTCAATGCAAATACAAAATAAATAAACATGTGAGTACCAAAACATTTGCAACTGCAACAATTTTCTGAGAGAAGGGTTGCATTTTCTGACAGAATTGCAAGGGTGCCGATATTTTTGGCCATGACTGCACACTATTGACCTATCTCTGCACCTTAACCCATCATTAACCTACACATACCACCAAACCTGTCCCTAACCATACCTGTATCCCACCTCAATAGCAGCAAAAGAGTTTTGCAATACTATATGAACACAATAAGTACATTGTACTTACTAAGTACATAACACTTAAGGCCACCTTAAGTGGGACCAACAAAACAAAAAAATGAAACAAGTGTAAAAGCGCAACATGCTTATTAAAACACAAGCACTAAAAATATCAAAAAATCTAGACCTCGCTAATTGACTTGCTGAGCATCGTGACCCATCCCTAGTTAATATGGCTGCCGTAAAAAAAAAAAATAATACACAGACGCAGCATGTGTGAAACGGGCCCTAGTGTGATTGTCTCAGAAATGAGCTCGGCTGAGTCGACCTGCTTACCTGAGTCAATGTGTTTCTATCAGTTCATTTCAATTAGACATTCCTGACACATCTCTCAGAGCTGAGGATAGCGTGAATGAGAGCTGAGCGAGAGAGAGCAAAGTGAAAGAGAGAGAGAGAGAGAGAGAGATGGGCACAGTAAGTGATGAATAGTTGATGAGATGCTCGCAGGCAGAGCAGAAAGGGGAAAGCTATTCTCTTTTACTCTCCCTCCTCCCTCTCTTTCTCTCTTTTTTTTTCTGGTGTGCAGCCCCCCTCCCCCTTCAGTGCATCTGGTTTTCTCTTTCTACCACTCTCATTTGCTTACCTTCTCCCCTGTTCCACTCGTTTTTCCGCAATAGCATCTCTCTCGCGCTCCCTTCCTCTGTTTCAGTAATATCTCCCTTCCTACTTTCCCACAAATTTGTGATATCAGGAGATTGCTGGCTATAGAACAAATGTATATTACTTTCATTTTCATTTCATGTGTGCTCTGGCTAAATTCGTGACAGATTCATCTGATTTCTGTCTCTCTGGATGACATTAGGACAGCACTGGGTGGATGGAGAGACGGACAGATTCTGGTGTCTTGTGCAGATACAGTGGGGTCTAAAAGTCTGACAGCTTCTTGAGTGGTGTCATTAAAGCAAATATGCAATGTATGTTTTTAATTTCCACAAATTGTTTGCAGTTTGAAATGTTTTGCCAGAAAACACCAAGAAATTCAGGTAATTTTTTATAAAAACGAATTTATTTCTATTGTCACTCAAATTCTTATGCTTTTATTTTATTTAATACTCATTTTAATTAGAAAAATCTGCATTTTTGCAGACTTTTGGATTCTGTCATTTTTGCAATATTTTTGCAACAGGGTATTTGCATGTAAATGCTGCAATCTGTTAATATTAATGGTATGTAAAACTATATGTTTTTAAGTTAGTGGACTGTCTGATTGACTATAGTAAAAAAAAATGTGTTTTAAATTTTTGCTAAAATTGTCATATTTCATTTGCAATGTTAAATGTTTTGAGACATACAAAATACCAAGAAATTGAGGCAATTTTTTTTTATAAAACTAATTTATTTTTATTGTCACTCAAATTCTTATGCTAATTATTTTATTTAATGCTCAATTTAATTAGAAAAATCTGTATTTTTGCAGACTTTTGCATTCTGTAATTAAAGAAAAATGGTGACGTACTGTACAAAATATTAGGAAATTCATTTCATTTTTTTGTTTTTAAACTGATTAATTTTCACAAAAATTCTCATTTTGGTAATATAATTTGAAATGAAATATGGTTTAAATTAAAAACAAATGTTTACATTGCATTCAAAATATTTTTTATTTAATATCAGTGATTAAAAAAAAGCATTTTTACAGACTTTTGAATTCTGTCATTAAAACAAAAATTGCATTAAAAAGAAATTCGTTATATAAAAGAAAGATTCATTTTCACTCAAATTCTTGCAATGATAATATAATTTGCTAAGAAAATGTTTATTCTAATGAGAAAAATCTTCATTTTTGCACATTTCTGCATTGCAATTAAAGAAAATGGTAATGCAGAAAATATTTAAAAAGTAATTTTTTATTAGATTTTTTTTTTTTTTTTCACCCAATTCTTCTTCTTTTTCCTTTTTCTTATTTCTTCTTTTCTTTTACTCAAATTCGTATATTGGCAATATGTTTTGAAATGAAATACAGTCTAAATTAAAAACAAATGTTTGCTTCTAAAATATTTTTCATGACAAATCATAATATCAATGATGAATAATTTTTGCAGACTTTGGAATTCTGTCATTAAAGCAAAAAAATTGCATCAAAAAGAAAATTCTGACTTTTTTAAAAAAGGATTCATTTTCACTTAAATTAATATCAGTGATAAGAAGCATTTCTGCAGACTTTGGAATTCTGGCATTAAAACAAAAATTGCATTAAAAAAATCTGTTTTTTATTTATATATTTATTTTTCAAATTCTTGCAATGATAATATAATTTGCTAAGAAAATGTTCATTTTAATTAGCAAAATCTTAATTTTTGCACATTTCTGCATTGCAATTAGAGAAAATGGTAACGCAGTAAATAATAAAAAAGTATTTTTTTAAGTAGATTTTTTATTTTCACCAAATTCTCCTTCTTTTTCCTTTTTCTTGTTTTTTTTTCATATATTGGCAATATGTTTGAAATGAAATACAGTTTAAATTAGACAAAATTATAATTTTCTATTGCAAATGATCAACATTAAACATGCATTTTTGCAACTTTTGTCATTCAAGCAAAAGAAGGATACACAACATTTAACTCGTGAAAAAATATATTTTGCAATGAAAAAAAATCAGTTTAACTGAATGCAAAAGACTGCATTTTTCAGACTTTTGCATTCCGTTTTTAATTTTCATTTTCACTCAAGATCTAATAGTAATATAATAATGCCATGACAAATGTTATTGTAAAGGATAAACGTGCTAGATAAAACTATTTCCAGGTATATTTGTACCTCACTGTACCACATGACCCAAACAGGAAGTCTTTCACATCACAGGTATAATTTCATTCCTCCATGCAGTACGATTAGCAAAAAAAGAACCGCCGTCACGGATTGCGTAGTTAGCGTCTATGTACCAAACCGAAGCCGCTAGACTACCTCGGTTTGCGTGCATGTGTCAAGGGACTGAAGATAAACTAAGTGCTGTTCAATAATTCAGTGACTGGGTAAACTTCAACTGTCCTTCTGCAGCTTAAAGGACATTCACTGTCTCTATAAGCTCCTTATGAAGCTCCATTGCTGCTCTAACACAACTTCAACGTCAGATTAAAAAGCACCAGCTTCATCTATATGGGCTGCTCTGCTCTCCCCCAGTGGGAGATTTGCCTGTATTACCATAATCTGACCAGGAGGTGGGGCTGTTTCTGTGACGCCGCCTCTGATGTTCTGCATGTCTTCATGGCTTCAGGGGTTGTGCGGGAATGCTTAACACACTGCAGTGAGGCAAAAGCAGTAATGTTGCGACGCTGTTTGCGATGTAATACTAAAACAATGCGGAATCAATACATTCATTAATTTTTCCTATTTCATATCTGACTGCCTTTGATACGGGCTGCTTTTTATCTGGCGTGAACACGCCGACTCGACTGCCCTCGGCTTTCTGTTCTCTGTGTGTTTGAAAGAGCACATGGAGAAGTTACTGTGAAATATAAATCAGAGGCAAATGAGAGAAAAAGGAACACGGTCAGCTAAAACTCTGCACTCTAGACTGCAGCCTGCATAATTCATACGAGCTCCAGATCTCTCGCTCTCTCATCGGCACTGACACACACATACACATTTTTTTTTCTCAATCCTCTTCCTCTCCTGCAAGCACATTCGAACTTACTGACTGTGACTCTCTCTCACTTTCTGCTGCAGAGTTCAAGGTATGGTCATTCTGATCAGTCACGTTTAGTTCAGTCACACTGAACTAGATGTTCACTCATACCCTGTCTGTTTGTCTCTGTAGTCTGTCGCTGGATTGTGTTTCTGAGCGCACCGGTCTCTGTGGATCAAGACTGCTCTCATTTTCTTTCTAACAAACAGCAACGCTCACAATGTGACAGGCTTTTGCACTGATCATTTTCCTAAAGGTATATGCATTAAGCTTTTAGCTTTTACTAGGTAATTCCTCTTGAAATCACCTGACCTCCTTCACACTATTTCTGTATGACACTTCTTTCTTTCTCTCTCACTTTCCCCAAACTTTTCAGAGTAAACAAAAGCCATTTTCCATTCATTCACAAGTCAACTCATTCATATCGGCTCAGCGACACATACAGTGAGCCAATTTCACCAGCTTGGATATCATTTTCTCAGCACAGAATTGATATTTATATATGCTATTTATCATCCTAAAAGTAAATAAGTAAACATAAATATAAAATCATATTTGGTAGCTTGATTGAAATGAGGACCTCAGTTATTATTTTAACCCGAACCATAAAATATTTTATATTTAGATGTTATTTTAAATAGACTTACATGCTGAATTATGCCTGTATGTTTTTGTTGATAATCCTAAAACCTGTTTATACTTGCATATGCGACCTGTTTATATTTTTAAACTTGCATATGCATCATATTACATTAAATGTTATTTTATATATATATAAAGGACTGCAGAGAAAGCAGTAAAGGCTATGTATATATTATATTATATTATATTATATTATATTATATTATATTGTTACAAGATACATTTTTGGCTGATAATCCCAAAAACCTGTTTATGTTAACATATGCACCCTGTTTATATTTTTTAACTTGCATATGCATTATATTACATTAAATATTATTTTATATGTAGAAAGGACTGCAGAGAAAGCAGTAAAGGCTATGTATATATTATATTATATTATATTATATTATATTATATTATATTATAATGTATTATTATAAGCTACATTTTCTGATGATAAACCCAATTATATTTACGTTTGTATCTTTGCAGATACATTATATTATATTATATTATATTATATTATATTATAGGCTAATAATCCCAAAACCTGTTTATATTTGCATATGCAACTTTTAAAAAATATTTTTATACTTGCATATGCATTATATTACATTAAATGATATTTTATATATAGAAGGGACTAAAGATTAAGCTGTAAAGTCTATATTATATTTTATTATATTATATTATATTATATTATATTATATTATATTATATTATATTATATTATATTATATTATGTGACCCTGGACCCCAGTCATAAGGCTTAATTGTTTTTAATTGATGTATGGTTTGCTTTCCACTGATGTATGGTTTGTAATGATTTTTGGCATAAAAGAAAAATTGAACATTTTGACCCATACAATGTATTATTGGCTTTTGCTAAAAATATACCTGTGCTACTTATGACTCTTGTGGAGAAGTGAGGATATACACACTTAATGCATTATAAACTGCACTACACATTTTTGCCTGTGTCTTAGATATTCAGTGTTTCCTAAAAGTCAACCATGACTGTCTGGAAAGAACAGGACACGAAGAAACAGAAAGTCCTTGTAATATAATTTTAGGGTAACATTATTACTAATTCAATAATATGCCATTAGACTAAAAGAAATGACACACAGGAATTAAAGAGAGAGAACACTTAAGGCTCTGTCTCTGGACGATGGAGTTATTCCAGCAAAAACTCATCATTTTGCATATATTTCAACTGGAGTGGAAATCACATGAAAAAGTAAAAATGCTGAGTCTAATCGACCAGTTGGGTGCCATGCAAAACCCTTCATTTTAACCACACTTCCTCTGAAGGTCACTTGAAAACCACTACCTGATTTACAAGACAAGTTGCAAGCAGTCTGAAGAAATAAAACATACCTCTCCACTAAAAGCGTAGCTATTGTTTCAAACAGTCACACTGTTCTGAGCACACTGAGCTCATTTCTAATTCATAAAATGTAAATATGATACAGTGAAAACATCATTTAATTAAAAGTCATGTTAAATTACATCACGTGCATGTCATCGCAGACTATAAAACATTCAGCAATGTGTCAGATTATAATAGAGAAGGACTGTAAAGCCACGGCTTATCTGCATTTGAATGGGAATCCCTTTCTGTAGGGGCCTTGCCGCTGCCACCTGATCCTGAACCAACCACAGGCAGCAGATTTTCAGTTTCCCATCACGTGGTTTCCTGATGCCAGCCCAAAGCTAAGTGATATGCTGCCGTCCGCATTCTTTTACACACATTTCCGAGGCACTAACACATACCCCAATAGCCAAGAGATAGCTGATGCTTCTCACCATATATATGCTTACAACATCATGAGAAGGTTAGAAACCTGCATGAATCATGGCACATCATGCTGCATTATGTGAAATCACATGTTTCAGATGAACACGGGCGATTCTTAGCCTGAAGATTCATGTACATTGCTTCATATTGATTAAACTCCATTGCCTGAGAGTACAGAATAATTGGTAATTTAATGCATGTCAAGCTGATGGTTGTGGCAAACTATTTTAACATTTATTTCTGACTAGTATTTTTATTGTTACTAGTGTTATGTCTAACGTTTGTAGCATCCTACTTATATCAATAGTGATTAGAAACAATTCACTTACAATTTATTCCTATTCCACTAATCGCAATAGTGACACATTACTATTGGCAACAAATGTTTTCTGTGGCGATCTAAGGTTCAGATATCAACTTTAATCTAATATGTATTCATTTGTTGCTGGTACCTGGTCCAGTGTTACCAGTAACTATTCATTTGGTCTAGTTAACTATTCCAGTAATTAGTCTTAGTAGTGTAGACACCACATTGGGGAAAAGTGCTGGTGTAAGATTTACTGTAAAACCAATTTTCTCTCAGAAAGCAAGGAACACATGTAAAAATGTGACATTTTTAAACAGAAAGACTATAATTAGCTTTATTTACAATTTTTTATAGTGTAGTCTGATTTGTTAGGCCCTATATTAGAATTTTTTAAGGAAACATTTTTAATCTTATTAATAAGTGACTAATTGAAGTAAAACATGCAATTCCAACTAATGAGATGAAAACATTTATTAGTTACTATTTGGATATAAAAGACTAATAGTTACTAGCAAAGCTGTATAGCGACAATTGGAACACATACTAACTGGAAGCAAACATTTGATATCTAAACCACAGATCCTCATATAAAATACTAGTAAAATTATTACCAGTAACAATTGTACAATATTTGTGACCAATGGGACAGTGCAAAACACAGCCAAAGCTGGAATTGAATACATACTGGTCACTACACTGAAAGAAATGGTGTAGGATTTACTTTAAAACAAATAATTACAAATAAACGGCAAGTAAAACATTAAATTAAACATGGAATTTTGAAGTAGAAAGACTGACCCCCCCCCAAAAATAGTATTTACAGTGTATCAGTACACATTTCTATTTCTGACATCTGCTAAACTGGTGCAAGTGAAGAAGGCATTAGTCACTATTAGTAATTAGTTCTCGCTGGTTTGTCGGAATAAATGTTTAAGCGGCTTGCCACAGATGTGGTCAATGCCTCTCTCTCTCTCTCTGCTTGTATGCTTGTGTGTGTGTGTACTGGTGTACACCTAAATGTTTATAACGGTGATTAGAACAATAACTGCAGAGACGCCCAAACACAAGCGACCCATCTTCCCGTTCTCCTCTCGAGCAAAACGCAACGTAGTGATGCTCTCCGAGAACGAGCCGTTACCCGTTAACAATGAAGAGCCACAGCCACAGTCACAGTCAGTCACAGTGAATAAACTTACCGCAGTCTTCACACAATACGCTCTCCACATCTTTCTTGAGGGTCTTCTCGGTGCTGTCCAGAGGAGCAAACGACGCTTTGAATACTAAAGGCTCCTCGGTAGGGTCCATGAAAAAGATATATCTGTGGTGCTTCTCGACCGCCACGCACGGAGCCTCGGAGCCGAATTCCCCGACGGTGACGAGCTGCTCGCGCTCCAGCCCGCCGCTGTTCACCGGCCACACGTCCAGCACTTTGACATTCACACTGTAGGGCTCCACGGAGACGTTCTCGGGAAGCGAGCTCACCTCGCCTTCGATCACCACGGCCGATCGGTAAGCCTGGTCCTGCAGCGAATCCAAACTCGGGGCGTAGCAGGCGAAGGAGACCCCGATGACGAGCATGGAGAAATGCACCGGATCAAGCCTCCTCATGCCGTCTGCTGTGGCTCAGGGGCGGCCGGCGGCGCTGCTGCAGTGCTCTCGGGGCAGAAGGTGCTGGGGGACTGAGTGCGAATGGGCTTGCGCAAGTGTCCATGCCATCTGCGTGTGCCGCTTTCCCCATGCACTTGGTGACGGGGAAACACCAGCCGCTGAGGAACCGGAATCAGCCCCGGTCACTGCTGGGCTGCTGCATTCTCCTTCAAAGCACAATCCCCAAACTCAATAAGCATGCATGCATAAATGACGCTCCTTTGCTGCAAGACGCTCCTCTCGCACACACTCCCTCTCTCTCTCTCTTTCTCTCGGTCTCTCTCTCTCTTTCTCTAGCTAGCTATCTATCTATCCAGCCAATGTCATCATCATCACCATCATCGACATCGCGCGGACGGGCAGAAAGACGCCTCGCTGGTGCACGCAAAAGCGGCGGAGATGCGAAAAAGGTCCAAAAACGCGCTCCGCCGTGCAAACGACGCGCTGTGCCGTTCGGCTGGGCGATGCAACAAGCGCGCACCCTCCGCTCAGCGGCTTTTACGTGAGCAGATCTCAGCCGTCTGCTGGAAGTTCTGGCGCAAATGCACTAATGACACGGAAGCGTCCGAGCGACCAACCAGCCGTTGAAAGAAATCCCTCGAAAGCAGGCAGCCTGTCGGCGTTAATGTGCGTAAATTGTGTTAATACGCCGCGCCACATCAACTAATAGAGAAACGGCAGTCGGGCCACCGCGGCAGACCGCTGACGCGATGACTAACGCTGCGAAAAGCAGCTGGAAATGCAATCGATGCCTGGTGAAAAGTGCGTTTGCCGTGATTTTCTACTCGAGAACAATCCGCATTCAGGTCACATTCACCATTTTGCCCCAAAAAGCGATCCGCCACACGCCAAGAAGACAGATACACAGCGAACCACCGACCATCCTATCAGCCATATTTACCCCGGCAACAGGTCCTGCGGGTATTTGCCATCTACCCAGGGCTCTATAATGAGAGGAGGGGACCGGTCATTGCGCCGTCATGACAAGTCACACTAAATGAGCGGAATGATTCGCCACAGT
Source organism: Labeo rohita (assembly GCF_022985175.1). Classification (NCBI taxonomy): domain Eukaryota; kingdom Metazoa; phylum Chordata; class Actinopteri; order Cypriniformes; family Cyprinidae; genus Labeo; species Labeo rohita. The sequence continues at coordinate 21,800,743 of NC_066882.1, read as the reverse complement.
CTAGAGGATTGTTTTGTGCACGGTTTTGTACTGGCTTTTTAACTTGAACATTAGGGTTACATCATGCGTAAATGCGTCGCGAGAGAACGAATGTGCCATTGCCGTCCTGTCCTGAGGCTGCTGTAGGGCGACATCTGCAGTCACAACGCGAGTGTGTAACGCAATAGAGAAATGCGCCGCGAACACCTGTCTCGCTTCAGACTCGCGTCGATATTGGTTTCGCGTTTGCTTTACTGGGTCAATGACAAATAAAAATGTTCGAGCTCATAACAATCTACCTTAAAACACAGGCACCATGTTTTTTAATGTAATCTTTGTATTTACGTTGGATTTCTGAAAAAATGTTTATACTATTTTCTCCAGAAAAATGGTTTAAAAATACAGTCATCATTAAATTGAAAAGTAGCCTATTGAAATACTTGATCTCGAACATCATTATTATTTTTAAAAAAACCTTTTTATTTTTGTGGTATTTTATTTTTGTGGAAAATCAGGAATCTCACGATTCCAAAAAATAAATAAATAAATAAATAAAAAATCAACATTTTAAAATTAAAGTTAAAGTAAAAAAAGAAAAAATCACCTTTAAAGTTGTTCAAATTAAGTTGTTGCCAGTGCATATTATTAGTTAAAAATAACGTTGATATATTTATGGTAGGAAATTTACAAAATATCTTCATGGAACATGATCTTTACTTAACATCCTAATGATTTTGGCATAAAAGAAAATGTATTTATGGCTATAGCTACATATATACCCCCTACTTAAGACTGGTTTTGTGGTCCAGGGTCATATCTGCGCTTAACAAAACGCGCCTTTTCATTAAATGATCAAAATGACTTACAACAAAAAAAAAAAGCGTCTGAAAATTATCAAAAATATTTTTTATACAGTCTTGGTTCTGAACAATTTTTTCTGACAAATGAAAAGTAATTGTGGCATAACCAGCTTGAAGGAGCCATTGTTGCCATGTGGCAAGAAAATTATAAAACATAGAGGACCCTTATCATATAACTTTGTAAAAAAAAAATAAGAAATAATTGCTATTTATAATATCAAAGTGATATACACGATTTTAAAATGTATAGAACTTACATGAATGCAAATATGAAACTTATTCTCTTGCTTTCAGTCGTCCCCAAAGCATTTAATGAGCAACAACCTCAGAATTCATTCACCCATTCATAATAAACCTGGAAAAAAAATCACGTGTTGACAGTCTCTACTCTGGGCGCGGCGCTGTCGCTGTCCGTGGTGCTGAAGAGCAAATAGATATCCGTGTCTATTAGTCCATTTAATTACCATTACCATGTCCTATCATTTTGACTGTGGTTATGTAACTTTACCGCTTATTCGTTTTAATCTAGTTCGAACGGTCACTTTGTATTATTATTGCTAGTTACGCACACTTACACAAATAATGTAACAAGATAAATGCCAGAGAATGTGTGAAAATATCTAACAGCAATAAAACACCAACATGATGGCATGACTATTCTTTCGAGTTCCCCTTTTCTGTTTCTGTTTCACATACATAAACTTATTAAACACATGCAGACGAGTTATTGTAATATGAAACATAATCTACATACACAGACAAACAGAATGGCTAAAAACTTCCAAAGAATGGCAAACAAGATTAAATTGACTTACTGAAGAAGTTTACTGCTTTGTGCGCAATCGTAACGCTGATATGAGTTTTACCAACACAATTTTTGATCTGAAGAATCTCACAGACTGCAGAAATAGAGCCCCTCCACTAGACGGAGACTTCAAGTTGAGCTAAAAAATGCGCAACGCATGTGAGAGCCAGCTCTGTGTGAATAGTCAATGGAGAATGCTTCAGTACGCTAAACAAACCGCTTTTCGGTGAAAACATCCTGACACAAAATAAACAATTCGACATGAATCTTCAACAACTGGAAGCTACTACGAAAAAGGACAAGGCAATTTTATGACAGCCAGGTTTGTACATCGGAATCTACAAATGCACACAGAATGTACTAAAACTTTGACTCATTAAAAAATAGACCCTTCTCATAATAATTTGTAAATATTTTATTAATATTCTTTATAAAATTATACATTAATAAATGTATTTTAAATAAAAAATCTATATTTTTGTTTTCAAGAAACATGTTGATATACAATTGAATCCTGTATTTACATAGGCTAACTCTAAATATTCAGTTGCATTTAAGACAATGCAATGGTGTTATAGGAATCATCTAATACGCTTTAGTTCATTTCAGAATGTCATGTACAGTAACCCTCTTAGAATGTTTTGTTCTTTTTGCTTTTAAATGTCTTGTTGCGGCTTGTCTGATCCAAGTTAAGCGCTGGACGCGGAGGTTGTCGTCTCCTCCTTGCGGAAGCGTCTCTGGCAGCAGATCTCGCGAGAGTTGCGCGGTCGCTCAGCAGCAGTCGCTTTTGCAGCAGGGCTGAGGGAGACGGAGAGAGAAGGTACGCGGGGAGGCTGCATCATGGCGGACAGAGACAGTGGAAGTGAGCACGGTGGATTCGCCACAGGCCCCGGCCCGATGCACCCGGGCGCCGCATCGCGGCTCCAGCACGACACGGAGGAGCTCGCCTCGAAGCGGGTGGACATTCAGAACAAACGCTTCTATCTGGACGTGAAGCAGAACGCCAAAGGCCGCTTTCTGAAGATAGCAGAGGTCGGGGCCGGGGGAAACAAGAGCCGCCTGACTCTCTCCATGTCCGTCGCCGTGGAGTTCCGCGACTACCTAGGAGACTTCATCGAGCACTACGCCCAGCTGGGCCCCAGCAACCCTGACATGGTGCAGGACGAGCCCAGGAGGGCGCTTAAGAGCGAGTTCCTAGTGCGGGAGAATCGGAAGTACTACATGGATCTGAAGGAGAACCAGAGGGGGCGGTTTCTCCGGATCCGGCAGACCGTCAATCGCGGGCCCGGCCTGGGAACCTCGCAAGGCCAGACCATCGCGCTTCCTGCACAGGGGCTCATCGAGTTCCGCGACGCGCTCGCCAAACTCATCGACGACTTCGGCGTGGACGAGGACCCCGCGGAGCTGCCGGAGGGCACGTCGTTGACGGTGGACAACAAGCGCTTCTTCTTCGACGTGGGCTCCAACAAGTACGGCGTCTTCATGCGGGTCAGCGAGGTGAAGCCCACCTACCGCAACTCCATCACGGTACCCTGCAAAGTGTGGTCCAAATTCGGCGCGACCTTCTGCAAGTACGCGGACGAGATGAAGAAGATCCAGGAGCGGAGCCGGGAGCGGAGGGCCCGCGAGATGCTACCTGAGGCCCTGCACGGGGACGACGGGGACGAGGACTAATGCATACATGTGTGCACAGCACGAATGACATGATAATCAGACGTTACTGTAAAGTGGGATCGATCTACACACACACAACCCTCACAGACTCAAACAGTTGCATCTCTTCACTCATCGCCGGAAGTTACCCACTTACCCACCATTTAACAGTAAGACGCTGCTATCGACAACATGATGTATGAACCGTGTCCAGGATGGTGCAGGAGTGTGTATATCCCTCTTTACCCACGTGTGTGACACATCCAAGCTCTTATGCACTGCAAAAATCCACTTGTTTTCCAGTACAAATATCTACCGTCCTGAATATAGAGAGAGTACTTTTATTGTTTTAACAAACATTTTGCACAATTTTATTCAGACCACTCATGACACACAGCAAATAATGTCAGTACTGGAAATAAACAAACATACCTAGTCAATGGTAAAATGACACTTTATATAAACAACAACAACAAAAAAAAACACATGAGTGGGGTCAGTTGTAATACACTTTATAATCACCTGTCAATCATGTTGCCAACTTGACAGCTGCCATTTCATGTGTAAAAAACTGATGACCTGATGTGTTTTGCAGATTTTAAAATGTACTTTCTTAATTAAAAAAGTACAAAGTGATGTGAAAATGCTGCTGATATTCAGCATGCACATTGGGGTTTTTAACAAGAGCATGCAAATCGAGTGACGTCACTGTGGCTTTATGCTTATTCGAGTGACTGACCCCGCTCTAACTCGTCTTGTGAAGACAATGCATGTCAAGTAAATTATTTTAAGGATGCCGTGTGTTTGACTGGAAAACAAGACGGACATTTTTTGCAGCGTAATACTATTTCCAAAGGTGCAAATTCGAAAAAGAGGAAGAAATATATAATTAGTGCTCACTTTTGACTTCCAGCACAAAAGCTATTATTTAGGAACCGTTTGAACCAAAGGTTCAACATGCAAACAAACATCAGAAGTGAAGGAACAGTGATGCAGGAGTGCTGTGAATATTTAAACATGCACTATTGTTAGATTATCCAATTTATATAAATGGATGTCACCCCTTCTGGTTCGACTCAAAGGTGCACTTAGTCATTTTTTTCCATTATTTTTTTTTTTACGCTGGTTGCATCATGGTGGCCGCCATGTTGGGATCATATGACCAGCCAGATTATCAACTCACTTTCATTTGCAGAATAAATCCATCATGGCAAAAGATGCTTCACGTCTAACGTCAACCAAAAATGACCGAGTGCACCTCGAAATGCATATGAGGAAATCTAGATATGTTGTTTACTCGTTTGCCTTTTAACTCTATACACAAAGCAAATGAGATTGTTTGTTTGCACGCGTCATGCAATGTGTGCTTCGGTAGCCGCACAGCGAAGGCATTGCTAAAACAACCGGTTGACGTTTGTTCCTGTTAAATACGAACCCTGTTGCACCATTGCCCACTGACATTTGGGCAGACGGTTTCATTGAAGTGCTAACTTAGATATACAAACTATGATTTTGTGAATCAGATGTACTTAGATCCTTATGAAATTGCCCACGTTTTCTGTGGGAATTTTTCTTTATTTTGTTTTCGGGGACGGGGCGGGAGGGGGGCGGGTACTCAAAAAAGGAGCTGTCCACTAGTGCGAGTTGCGTTAATACCTGCGCGGAGCATCCTCTACAACGTCAAAAAACAACTCTGGTGCCTTATATTCTCCACACGTTTACATGCTTTACGTGTCCGATCATTTTCTTTCCGATCGCTGTTTGTCTTTCTTTGTCGTTCGGGGTCACAACGGCGTAGTTGCTGTACCACTCGTGGAGCTTCTTCGATGACTTCTTCGACAAGCCAATCAAAGAAAGGCGCCCGGGGCTCTAAGGTCCCTCCATGTTGCTGGGACAATGATGTCGTAATCAAACAGCGCTGACGTAAAACATGGACGTGCTGCGTTCACGTCGTACCAGAATTACTTGGGTTTTTTCATGGCGGTGCTCAACGGCAAAGCCGATGCATGTGCGGTTTTGTTGTTGATGCCAGCCTTTGTGAATTTTTTCAAATTCTGGCACGACATGAAGCAGCAGTAGTCACCTACAGGCGGTGGAGGTCTGCTCCTCGTGCTCCGTGTAAAAAAAAAAAAAATTAATTAATTAAAAAAGTAACACAGGTTTAAAAAAAAAGCTGCGTGTAAAAAAAAACGTTGTACGTATGTTTCTCGCTACAGCCTAGCGTTATGCTAATGTAGGCCTATATTAGTAGACTTACGGCCGAGGCAGTAGCCTGTATGATTTTTTTGTATGGTGCTAATATCCCCATTAGTGGGATTTTCTCTGCCGGTCTTATCAGTTGCTGAATTTGTTCGTTGTCAACCTCGTCACATCGCACCTTGAGATTTTACTTTTCTCACTAAAGTTACAGTGCTAACATTTCAGTATCGTGTGCAATATATTGTAGGCTGCGTGCCAGTGGCGGCGTTGCCCAAAATTCACTCCCGCCGCAGGTTCATGCCGCCTTCGGACTCCCAAAGATCATATAAAGGGTACTCTATTCAATGCCTGATTGGAAATCCTGCAAAATTGCTAAACAATTTTATAGTAACTATAAAAATATGACAGTTTTTGTTAATCCAGAATATTAAATTAACCTTAACATACAACTTTGAGTATCTAGAAGACAATAATGTGATGTTTTTGAACAGGCATTACTGATGGCTACCTCTTGGGGTCCAAGGGGGATTCGATTCTGCGGGACGATTGAATCTTGCACGACGTCGGCATTCTGTGTGTGTGGATACTCGTCCCCTGCAATGACAAAAATACGCATGAGGTTCGCTCTAATTGAAATATTTCTTTGCGTATTAAATTAACCTTAAACGTTGAGGGTTTATTCTAGTAACTTAACCGGTCACCACAAACAGGGAGCGACTATAAGCACCTGCGTATATGGTGGCAAATCTGCTCTCCGCTAATCAGACGTGATCCAGTGTGACCTAAAAATATAGTGATGTAGTCACTTCAAAAGCTTCTCGGTGGTTGGAGTAGTTTAATACTCGGTTGCTAATATATATGTTTTATCTTTTTTTTTTATTTTAGCCAACGTTAAATGCACAATGCTTCAGTCAGAGATATTCATAACTATTTATTTGATCAAATATGAATGTTAAGAAAAAAAAACATTTTTTTTTTCCTCAAACCCTCTCTCGATATAAGCCAGCTCACTAGTGTTGCAGTGAAAAGCCTGTTGCTGTCAGACCCCAAACATCACGAATACTCTGATATATGGGGTTTTGTAAAAACAAGACCTTTATATGTACTAAAGCCACCAGCCTACAAACAGTTTGGGGGTTTCCAGCCACAGACCCCCATACTGAAGGCCTGTTTTGTGCTAAGCACACAAGGAAGTCTATAGGGGATCAAGGCTGACATTATTCCTGCGGAGCGTTTGGTCTCTTGTTTACCACTGCACAATATGAAAGCATACATACGCACTTTTTGCCCTCGCATCTGAATCTGAAACGGCATGCTTTTCTCGTAGGGGCTATTTTAGGTCTATTTGTACACTGTTATATTTCTTTTCCTCTTGAGACCGGTAAGCAAATCTTTTTCCTATCACTGCCCGGATCCGATTACGAAAACTGTTCGATGCGTGCCACAGTACGAAATCTAAACTGGAAGTTACATTTAAGGGTGTTTTGTAGTGCAAAGCGATGCAAAAGCGCACCCTCGAAGCCCTCGAATACGCACATGTTTTAAGTCAATCGTGAAGGTGCTATTGGGTACTAAACGGCTGTCCGGGTGGCATCGTTCAGCCAAGTCTTTCTCGCTTAATAGTGTTCGAGCTCTCCACCAGCAAAGACCAGTATTGGTTTGATGCACAACAGGCTGTGGGGACAAAAAAATAAAAATCATTTGACGGTACTCCGACTATTTTCTCCAATTCCAGGTGCTGATTCGAACATCACCTGTCACCTGAGTAGAAGTGAACTAATGGAGCTGCACAGACACCTTAAAGCCCTCGCGTATCTGCAGTTTCCAATACGAAGAGCGAAGCGCAACCTTTTAACTTGATCTATGTGTTAATCTCATGAAACGCGTGTGTGTGTGTGTGTGCGTGCGTGTGTGATTATCCGGTTCCCTTTCCCTGTTAAACCACGGCCAGTCACCAAGTTGGGTTAGTTCTCATACTTCACGTTCCTTCGGTCTCACAAGCTCAAGGCTTTGACCTGCTTAGCATGTAACTGTGAGCGTTTTGCGTATTAAGCGGACTGTCTGGGAGGGGTCCTGCATCGAGGGTCAATGCACAAGGAGGGTATTCACATATCCCACCAACCATTTCCTTTTTATTCCCTATCAAATGTGTTGTACTTAAAAATATATATATGACCTGTGATGTGTGTGTATATATGGTTTGTTACATATGATGCTCCTCTTTATTAAAAAAGATAGCATATATATATATATAAAAAAATATATAAATATGTATATGATTCCTATATACGTGTTCCTGTGTGCACAGGAAATGTATATAGGAAAAAGCATATTGCTGTTTTTTTTTTCCTTTGTATTTTATACTTACAGAAAGCATTGAATCAAATGGATAAAATACTTGCACTTTAAATATATAAAGAAGATAAAAAATCAGCATATTATTTTTGATAGGTGACCTCACATTCAAAGATTCTATAATTACTTTCCAGGCTTTGTGACAATTGCTGTTTGGCAGAAATCTATGAAGTTCTTCTACATATTGAAGTCTATTTTGTCTGTGTTACAGAAGGTTTACTAAAGTAAATTGCATGATGACTAAGTAGTGCACCAACTGTTATTTTCTTTAGTTGGTTAAAATGTCTAATGAAAAAAATACTGTGATGATTATTCTCATGTGTGTACCCATGTTAAACTTAAGTCATACATTCGAAGGTATTCAGTTCAGCCTTTCCTATAACATGAATATGGTGCTTAAATTGGCTTAGAAATCCATCGTGTTCTACTCTTCATCATTGCCACAACCATCCTCCTCTTCCTCCTCTACTGCATCCTCTGTTTGTTCCCTTGGCTGTTTGCGTGTTCTCACAACTTTATTCAGATTTACGTTTCTTAGTAACAAGTGTGTTTTTGTACAGGTACGTATGTTGTTCTTGAGTTGGAAAGCCTTTGTGTCTGAAAATGACTAATTGCAATAAATCATCCATTCCTCCCTGGCAATGATTGGTTTTTGTGTTCTTGAATTCATACGTTCAGGTCAAGAATTAGCTGACCCAGTAATTACAGTTTTAGACCCTACTGACTCTTAAAATAGCTTCTTTTGTGAACCACAAGGTTAAATAATGACAGTTTTTATTTTTTGCGTGAATTATCCATTCAACGCATCAAGCTAGTACAGAACATACTAACATGAAACTAATAGTTCTTTAAAAACTCAAATTGCTTTAAAATAACCTACTTTAACCCATGTGCTTTTAATTGAAACAGGAATTTCACACAGGACAAAATCTTTTTTTCCTATTGTTTATGCTGCAGTTGAGAACTATGAGGCATGTGAATTCCTATTGCTAGCTGGGTCGCATTAACAGGAGGGATGTTTCTTTTACTGTAGAGAGCGTTTGATTGGACTGCGGAGGAGTCCAGGATTTAGCATCTAGTTTTCAAATGACTTTGATGTTAACAGATATGGACTAAAAGCCACAAAACTTTAATTTTGACTTAAAGAGCTGCCCCAACAAACTTTAAATACTGTGAACTACACTGTAAAAAACAATTTGTTGAGTCAACTTAAATTAATTTGTAACCTGGCTGCCTTAAAATTTTAAGTTCAGTCAACTCAAAAAAAGTTGATTCAACTTGAAATGTTAAATTATACTAAGTGACAACTTAGATATTTGAGTTGAACCAACTTAAAATTTTAAGGCAGCTGGGTTACTTACCCATCTGTTAAGTTTAGCAAACACAAATATCTAAGTTGTTACTTAGTACAACTTAACATTTCAAATTGACTAAACTTATTTTAGTTGACTGAACTTAAGATTTTAAGGCAGTAGGGTAACAAATTATTTTAAGCTGACTCAACAAATTGTGTTTTTTATTTTTTTACAGTGTACTGAAAGCCTTAAATGCTAATATCCTCGCTTTAGGTTCTAAAGACTATTGCAGGCAATGTACTTACACTTCTATATTATTAAAACTGTTGGCTACAACGCTTGTAAAGGTGTTATCAGTGTTAAACAGCTTAGATTAGTCTTAAAAGTTAGACACCTATTTTTTTCTGCAAGATGGGTCATAACCTTTTAAAGTCAGTTACATAAAAAAATAGATTGATCTAATCTGAATCTTGAAAGCAAAACTGATAACCACTTGGTGAACTGCTAGTTAGTCAAACTAGTTCTTAACATGGTGACTAATTTAAGCATGTGGCCTACATCTGAAGGTACATTTTCTATAAATATCTGAAATTGCAATTATCAAGATCAGTGATGGGAATAACGCCGTTATAAATAAACGGCGTTACTAATGGCGTTATTTTTTCAGTACCGAGTAATCAAACGAATTACTGTTTCCTACGTTATAACGCCGTTACCATTACTGCCAATAAAATACGGCGTTACTATCATTTATTATAATATTATTATAATTTTATTTTTCAGTTCATCTGAATGGATGCGCAGCGTACCTGTATTTGACGAGCTGTAAACTCTAGTGTGAAGGCACACGACTAGCCGTCACTTTGTCTCACACACACCCAAAGAGAGATACAGAGCGACAGAGTCTCATACCATGCAGAATTGACGCGCTACGTGTAAACGATATTCTTTGTTGTATTTTCCTCTCAAAACAACGGAGCTCCTTTGGAATACTTCAGCTTTTAAGAACTGCCGGTTTCTCCGGTAGTAGGCGGAACTAATGTGCAAACAGCAATCTCATTGGCTGGCGCTCACCTATTATCGTCCCTGTTCTGATTACAGCAAATCAGTTCGAGCGGACACAGACAACGTGATTAATATTCATGAACCCAGCAGCTCATTAAACCTTAGTGTGTTTAATATTGTTATTAATAGTAGAATTCGTGGTAGTAACAAGACGTTCATAGAAACACTAAATTACAAACAATATCACCAGCAGTCCTAAGTTCAGTCAACATGACAAACATGCATTCATACATGGTTATTCTAATTACTAAAGTTCTAATGGCTAAAGCTGAATGCTAATTATAATTATAATATTATATCAGATATTAAATATTAGTCTGGTGAGTAAACTAAAAATGTAATTAATTTCATTAAAATTTCATTCATTTAACATATTTAATATTGGGGTCATCCAAGTTATTTAATATATTTATTTATTTATTTATTTTTAAAAAAAGCAACACAATAGTTACTTTCCCTGGTAATTAGTTACTTTTATAATGATGTAACTCTGTTACTAACTCAGTATTTGTGAGAAGTAACTAGTAACTATAACTAATTACTTTTCAAAGTAACATTCCCAACACTGCCCACAACAACATTAAAATAGTGTAGATTAGTGTACAATGTTTTATATTTATTTTATATTAAATTAGATTTTTTTTTAAAGTAACGCAATAGTTACTTTGCCTGGTAATTAGTTACTTTTATAATGATGTAACTCAGTTACTAACTCAGTTACTATTTGTGAGAAGTAACTAGTAACTATAATTACTTTTTTAAAAGTACGTGCCCAACACTGATCAAGATAAATCTTAACAAAACACAAATTTCATGAACTGTGAAGCCTAAATACAATTGGTAGGAGTAAAGAAACTGAAGATAGGCCATAAATGAACTAGGGATGGGCGATATCTTATCGTTTGTGATATACCAGTAAAATTTTCCCCACGATAAGAATTAGTCTTCCCGATAATAACGATAAAGTCTAGTTGTTGACATTTTTCTGTGTGCAACAGTACGGAGTGACATGCTGAAGGCGGAATGAGGAGGTCCAATCTGGAACTGGTTTGGTCAAAACTGTGCAGTGCGACAAAAATCGGTCTGAGCCTTGAATAACGTTAAATTTACTAGTATCACATGTGCGATGCAGTTCTGCGATGCACATAACATAGTCAAGTGTTTGAAATAACCTTTTTTGATCAGCTGTGGTTTAATATCACAGAATGAGGCTGAAATCATACTATTTTATAGTATTATAAAGGCTATGTCGTTTAGCATTGCATCTTAAATATACTTTATCCTTATAAAAAATACCCAAGATTGCTTGAAGAACACAGACAACCCATATATTGTAGCATTCGTATGTTTATTGTCTTCACATTTCCTCAGTTAAAACTGCGTTTTTTTCAGCTACAGCGATAACTGGATTAGATTCCTGGAGCATCGTCAGTACTATTACTTCTGCTATGAAGCATATGTGGAGTTTCTGCGCAAGGGCGCCCTCTGGCTTACGAATCAGAAAGAGCTTTACTGCCAAGTGTGTTTCACACACAAGGAATTCGTCTTAATGTCAGGAGCTTCCAGTACTGAAAGTACAATTTAATTCACATTCCAGTGAATTAAACAGTCATTACATTACGTGTGTACTCAGTACAGCGCTCACAACACCCTATTTTGTGTAAAAATAGAAAAGATAACTTTTCTCTAAAGAATTTCCCTGAATTATCGTCATTGATATCGTTATCGTAATAAATACCAGAAATTATCGTGATCAATTTTTAAGCACATATCATCCATCCCTAAAATGAACTACACCACTAAGTGTATAATGACTCTTTGAACTTAATTTAAAATAACGATTGTGAGTAGATGAATTTACCTGTTCGGTGTGATTATGTTTAATGTCACCAACAAAAATCATTAAGTATTTTATGTAGCTGAATTTAAAGTGAAAATATCTTGAGATGTTAACTATTGTGATAAAATTTTCTTCGATTAAATGATAATGAGAGTACAATAAATGTTCGATATAATGTTTATGCTCCGAAAGCGGAACTAAACAGAGCTCCTCATTTGAAGCGCGCCACACGGACCGTTTATCCTCGGATCAAAGTTCAAACAACAATGGGCGCGAATTTACTAGAGCAGATGCGTTTACTCGCTGAGTCTTGGTTCACTAAACAGCGGTTGAATTCAGCAAATAAGACCAACGACTCAGTGATTTAAACTAGTTTAAAGTCAGATTAAACAACACTGACACAGGAGAAGCACTGTGTGCTACAATAACGCCAGAAGGCTTTTCAATCTGCAAATCCCCATCATTTACCATGGATTTACTGTAGTAACACTAACTGCACCATCGTATTGTGGCAGGAATGTGGGATATTCATATCGAATTTTATTATAGTATTAATATAGACGTGTATTAAATGTATTATAGGAGTAATGAAGTATAATCACAGTATTTTTTATGATTAAGCTATAGCGTTTCTGCATTTATACTGAATGTTTAGACTAGTTTTTAATATACAAATAACTAGAAACCATATAGTTACATTTTTACCATGGTATTGAGGTGCTATGTGTATTTAACTGTGGTTATCATGTTTTAAATGTATGCTCATCAATTTGCCATAGTGGCGACACTGAGCGTAAACAATGCCACTGAACCGAACGAAACTCGCATATTTTGCTAATTTTTGCTGCTGAAAATTGTCAGTTATTGTCATGTTTTGGGCTGTGTTAATCGGTTGGACCGGGAAAAACATTTGAAGTACTATAGACTATCAAAATTATAACAAATCAAGGAAATGAGGAACAGAAGACGTTTGTAGTTTGCCAAACTGCACCAGGATTTCCAGGGCAAGAATCTTGACAACATTCGTGTTTGTTCTTATCATTTCCGGTCAGGTAGGTGAAATATTAGGCATATACTTTAATTACTACTTCTCATATGTATCTTTACCACCTATTAACTTTAGTTTGTCAAAATATTGCGCCTTTTTTGGCTTACTAAGTCCTTCTCTATACGATTTAGCTGCTTCCACACGTTTTTTCTGTGGTTTAGACAGCATTAAATAGCAGAACAACTTATTCCGTAGTACATTAACCATGGAATCCATGCTGTTGTTTACATCTGAGTAAATTCAATATGGCTATGATGTAATTGCAAACCCTCTATTGAAGACCAAAACTCAAACAGCCAGAATAATTACATTTTATCATATAATAATGAGGCTGTTACAGTTTTCTGCATCATAACTTAAGCTACCATCAAATGTGCATTTCTAAGAGACAAAAGAAGATAATATTAATATTGTAGCCTGCACTGCAAACTGTACTTAAGATGCATGTCATCAGAGTCAGACAACACAAACCTGTTTCATGTTTTCATGTTTCAGAATTCAAAAACGTGAAGTGTTTGTCATTTTCGGACCATAAAGAGTAGATTAAAACCACAATTAACGTTTTGGTTTCTACAACTTTAACTTAGGAGCAAAAATCGTCTTTTAAACCTGTAAGAAGTAAAGATTTGAAATTTATGATGAAAATTATTGACATCGGCTGATATGAAAAATTTTATCGGGATCATTTAGCCATTTTGCCCAGCTCTAGGACGGAGGAAATAAAAGTGCAAAAATACTAAATTGCTTCTAGGTTTTAGGACTCGTTGACCTTTTAAACTTTGTCACCTTGAAAACAAAAACTTTGAGAACACATATTCCTTGTCTTATCGTGGTTGATTATTCAGTGCATGTTATAAGGAGACTTGCTTCCTCTAAAATGACTTTCTTTTCAACCAACGTCACCAAGTGGAAGTAAAATGGGTTGCCGTTTCATGTTGACTTGAAGAGTTGCTGCTTTTAGATATGTTAATTGCTAATACCTGCTTGATAATAATGTGCGTAATGGAATTTCCCAAGAAAATCTATGATTTTGCATTACAATAAAGACATTAGATATGAGAAGAAGGATGTAGCAGTGCTGTTTTGTAAGAAATGATGAATGCAACACTTGGCAAATGAGCTCCCACTAACCTGTGTGGCAGAAATAAGTACTTGAAAAGAGATGAAACACACAGACTGCTTCCACGCAGATGGAGATGGTGAAATAATCATCACAATCTTTTATTACAACAGCGTCTGAGTTCTACCCTAAACGGGAAAATCATGTTAGCACAACAGCCAAAGCGAAAAGTAGGCTATAGAGGTCCCTTTAAGAAAGCCATTACTAAGAATGTATAAAATTGCAGCTCTTACGTCATTCCACATCCATAAAGCATAAAAGAGCCAAAAGCTCATTCTCTCACTTTCAATGTCCTCATGCTTTACAACAGGACTATAAAAATCTACTTGCACTTGCTCAAAGTTTGTACCGTTAAGTTTCAGAGTCCTATTTGGTGGCTCAAGAACAATTATCTTCTTCAAAAGTGATACGTTTCCAGGATTGAGACGTCTCGATTCGCTACAGCGATTCAGATGAAGAGGCAGGGAGGTTCATGGTGTGTTGTTTGCAGTCCTGCTGCTCAATATTCAGTCCAGGTTGAATTTTCTGCAGGCACATAGAGACACATAGAGGCTTTGTGGTCCATTGAATAGAGAAAATGAGGGCGTCGCTTTCAGTCCGAAATGTTTTTTCCTCTTCGTCACTGTTTTGCATACTCAGACTCAACTTGCAGTCTTCCTTCCTCGCTTGTGCGCATACAATTACAACGTCCCGTACCCTGTCCCGTGTTAAGACACTGTATTCTCCAACATCCCATATATCCCTGGATCCATTAATCAGCCGTCAGCTCCTCAGTTCAGAGAGTTAAAAAAACAACGGGGCGGGTTAAACTAATCATAGGTCAAATGTAGTCATCTTTACAAGCGTCTTTCTGCTATATTGGCTCCGAAAGGAGAAAATAAATTTACAATTAATAAATATAACATAATAAATAATTACAAGGGGGTAGTTGTATAACACGACAGACAGCCAACATGAATCTTTACATGCACCCCAACGTGCAGCGAAGCCCTTAAACTGGCTACTTCATGAGGCTGATACTGTGAGTACAACAAATGCTACATCTAAACCAGACCTGTCAATCAGGAAGTCGTTACCGCACACAGCCATGGGGTAGACACACGTTGTGATGTCATACAGAATGTCAAACACTACCAAGTGATGTCATGACTTATTTAAAAGGTAAATGTATCATTTCTGTGCCACAACGAAATTTTGACTTTTCAAATAGATTTTTAGAACTCTTCCAGCGTGCCATTGGTCAGTCAAACTGACAGTCGTGCCCTAAACGGACGGTACACAGTGCTGTAGTGTTGCCAAGTCCGTGGTTTTCCTGCAGAATTTGGCTACTTTAACACTGTTGCCGCAGGTTGTTTTTGATGTCTGGGGTTTAAGCGACCCCAATAATGTCATATTTAGCCCCTGAAATACGAATTTACCAGGGGAACCCCAACCAAAAACATGTAATCTATCACCCGGAATGCAATTTTTAACGGATGACCCTCTCGAAACGCAATTGGGCTAGTTTTAGGCTTTGAGTAGCAATTGGGTGGGTTTTATTGTGAAAACCTGGCAACCCTGTGTAGGGATGAAATGTTTTTGTAGGGCAGAACTTAAAAAATCTTTTATGTTCCTCAGAAGTAGGCCTGTCGCTATAGATTATTTTGCTAATTGAGTACTTAGTCGCTTATTTTGACAATTAATTGAGTAATCAGAACTAATGTTCATTATGCATTCTAACAAATCACAACTGTTTTACATTTTATTGCAGCATCTAATCCTTGTTTAATATTGACTAAACATTTAATTCAAATATCCACTTAATATTTATTATTTGGCCATTTCTTCATGACAGAAATGCTACAGTCACTGTCATTTCTTGAATATGTGGATATCAAAATGTCTAAAAAATGAGTTTGAGCTTTTATTTTGAAATCACGATGAGCAATTAGCATATTGAGAAAGATATTGATGTATTCTCCAGTCTTACAAATCTGATGAAATGTCACGTTGTGTTCCCAGATGAGTGTTATAATAAACTCGCAGCAATATGCAGGGATGGAGTTTGAGACGGTCCCCACATGTAAATGATAACAGTTTGTGTGGAGCAGCATTTACTGTGAATGCATGTAAATAAAAAAGCGCATATATAAAACTCCTCACAATGTCATTCTGCTTTATTATGATTTTTAAGTTTAGGTTTAAGGTTTAATATATCATGCAGCCTCGAAAAACAGTCTAATAATGCATAGATTCACGGCCGTGAAATGCGCCACCTCTGGTATTTTGCAGGGCAAATTGCAGTCATGAATTTTTTAAAACTGAGCACTCGAATCGAATCGAGGAATCGTGACAGCCCTACTCAGAAGAGAATCGTACAGATTTGGATATGAGGGTCAGATTTTTTATTTTTAGCTGAACTGTACCTTTAATGGAATCTAAACAAATCTCTTTGTGTGTCACTGTAAAGTCACAGTAAAATTCTAAATGACATCACAACGTGGCTGCATGTCACAGTGCATCTTCCGCAACGCATTTGTGCTGCCGCAGTTCACTTTCTCTTAACTTTATATGCAGTGTTGTCGTTTCTTCCCACTTATACAGTCTTGGTCTCCTCATTTTTTCGTTTTTGGCACATAATAATGTTCATAGCATTATTAACAATGTTTATTGTTGTAGTAATAATACTAATAATACATATAATGGTCATAATAAATTTACTGTACATTGAAATAATAAGGACATTATAATGCTACGTTTGTATTTCTCTCGACTCTGTCTCACGTATTTGAACCTACTGCAGTCAGGCTCAGACGTGAGTGTGTCACATGAGTTCAGAGGTCAAAGAAGGCTCTTCAGCTATTGTGCTCTGGGGCGTGTTTATGACCGGCCCGTCCGTTGACCCCCTGACCTTGACTGATTGACGGGCTGGACTGAGTTTTGCGCAGGTAACCTTCTTTCCCCTCCCCGCTGAACAGACTGGCTTCAATCTTATCCAAATCATCACTTCCTGCACGAAACTTGGCCTGCAGGAGGCTGACGTACGTCTCATAGCGACATTTCTGCAGACATAAAAGAAAAAAAAAGTTAAAAATGGCTTTAAATTCAAATGATTGGTTTTGGCTAGCAAAATATTATGCACTGAATAGATCCCTGTTGTATTCAAAAATGTAACATATATATGTGATTTAAATCAGTGGTTCTCAAATGGACTTTTTTTTTTTGCACAAAAGTGAACAAAAATGTCCTTTAAAATCAATGTAATATTCACAGATTCCATGATAATTATTGGTATTAGTATTATTAAACCTGCTCGTTTAGATTTTAAATTCCAATAATTTATCCATACAACATATATTTATCCTCATTTTAACTTGTTTGTTATAGTATGGGTCATAAAACCTTTGACAATAATAACAAAATATACATGAATAGTTTTTCTCTTCCTTTTTTAAAAGTTTATAGCCCATTTACTTTGCTATTATAACCATGCATGATTATATGGTTAGTTCCATTGTACTATTTGCAATTTGCATTATGATCTCTGTTGACCGTGACGATGATCAGAATTTTTGGTTATGACCCACCATTTGAAAACCACTGATACTGATGTTTTACAGACTGTTTTGTGACCAGTGAGTATTTAATCAACTGATGACTCATTTGATGACTAAAAGAAAGGGAAAGAAAGAAAGTTTTTTTTTTTTGGGCCTATACAACAGCTAATGCATTACTGTAAGATTTAAATGGACAAACAGAAGCATTTATATGAGCTCTGAGACAGATGAATTTGTATTGGTCTGACCTCATAGGTTAAATAGTGCTCTTTGATTCGATACTCTTCTGATTCTTTGCTCTTTGGCGTCAGATCAGGTGGGCTCCTCTTGTGTTCCTCCAACTCCAGAGAAATCTGCTTCAGTTTGTTCTCATGGGACTTCAGTTGCTCTTCCTGTATAAAGTATAACCACCATTACATATATACGGTACAACGTCTACTGTTTTTTTTTTTCATTTTAAACAGTCAACAATAGGCCTATGCAATGCTATAAATGTCAATAGCATTATATTACTATAACATTGTATAAGAATGTAGTGAAACTGCAGTTTATTTTGCTGCACCGGCATTTACAGAGTTAACACAGGGTATAAAAGCCATTACAGTAGACATATTTTGGTTTACAAACTGCATTGTTTCATCAGTCACGTTAGCACGCGGCTAATGTATCCTCCATTATTGTTTTGTAGAGGTGCTCCGATCAGGATTTCTGAGGCCAATCACAGAAGGCAGTATCTGCCGATCTGATCACTGATACTGATCTTTTTAAAGCCTCCTATTAATCATGTAAAATTATTTATAGAGATACTCCAATCAGGATTTTTAGACACTTATTCAGGGCCTGATTTTTTTTGTTGTTTTTTTGAGAAAGGGGAGTTTTTTAATTTGAGGGGTGGAGGGGAGCATTTTTTAGATTTAAAAAAAAAAAAAAATATATATATATATATATATATATATATTAATCTCACATATATGTTTGATCATGCAGTGCATTTTTGCTTTTAGAATTGTGCAATTATTGCACAGTAGCTTACACACAGCACAAGTCTGATTTCCACAAACACATTTATCCATTATTTTGATTTCGAATCCAAACATTGTTATTGAAAATTCTTTTTCAGCATATTTACCGCAAACAATGCGTTGTCACTTTATTTCTGCGCGTGCAGCACAGACTCGCGGAAACGATGCTGCAGACTCACCGCTCCTGGAACGCACTACTAGACTGCAACCGTGTGCAGCTTGAACGCTTTAAACTGTTAGCATAAGCCCGGAAAAAAATACGCACTGCAAACGGAGGTATGTAAACGTGGCGCACCGAAAAGTGCCGCTGCATGTTGTACCAAACCTCTCACGGCAGAGCTTTAGATCGGTTTATGAGATCGTACTTTTTTTTTTTTTTTTTACCTTAGATGCATTTAAACCTGTTGTAGGGGACTGCAATACAATATTAGGACACTTTAAAATGTAATGACCTGATTTTTAATGCAATAAATCCCGCCTTTTGTGTTTGTGCACGTTCTATGTTCATGAATACCTAGCTCTGGCTGATGATCCGAAAATTAAAAAATAGTTAAAAGTTAAATATTAAAAAGAATAGCTGAACGTAAGTTCACAAATAAAATATATTATTTTAATTGTTACTAACTTGATGAGATTCATACTTGGCTTTAATAAATAGAATAATGATTACATTTTTAATGTAAAAATTTAGCATTTTTTTAGTATTCTTGAGTGTTGTGCAGTACTTTACCACTATACCACTGTATAAGACCAATAAACATCATTATTAATATTCAAATTTTTCCACAATGTGCATTAGTTTATTAGTCTGTGGAATGTTTACAGTTGTATTTGTGTATTCACCTGGTTGAGTCTAGTGGTGGATGAAGGCAGCAGCGGTCTGCAGAATTTCTTCATGGAGCCGATGGCGGCGGGAAAAGCAGGAGCCGAGAAAAGAGCAGCGACCAGATTAATCCTGAAAATCCATGACATCATCTCCTCTTCACTCCTACACACACACATTTAAAGGGAAAGTCAAACAAGTGAACAAAGCATGAAAGCAATCTGACCCCAGTACCCTAGTAACTGCAATATCCACCATAAATAGCAACTGCAATAAAAGCAACAAGAAAAAGATTCTGGGAGCAGTTGAAAAGGCATGATGCTTACGGGGCCTGCAGGAGGAAGACCCTCCAGTCCGAGGTCTTGAGTTTGAGGACGTTCTGTCTCTTGCTGTAGTCGCAGGCTCTAGTAGCAAGAGCGTGGTGAACCCGTACTGCATTCTTCAGGTCCACCTCCGACAGATCTTTATCAGGCTTATACTCATCCTGACCATACGGGGGAGACAGAGAAAAGAATGACTGAAAGCAAAAATGAAAATAAATGATAGAGAGACAATGGCTGCGTTCCAAAACCCTACAGAGCTGCCAAAGTAGGCAGCATTTTAAGACCTTACAAAGGCAGTTCTAAAAGTAAGCAGCATAACTGGATTAGATAATTATGCTGTTTTACAAGAAATCTGCTTTTGGCCAAATTGTAAAACATTATAGCATGTAAATGTACATTAGAAAAATACTTTTATTTCATTCAGTACTTAAAGGTACTAATAAAACAGGCTTGGCAAATGTATATTGGCAAATGCAATTGGTTATCTGACTATTCCTTACACATATTATAGTACACATACTGCAAAATATAGTATGTCTGTGTGTGGTGTGTGTGTGTGTGTGGGAAGTAGATTTAAATTACTTTCTGCAGGTAGAGAATCATCCCCTTCAGCACGGCATAAAACTTCTTCCAGCCTCTGCGTCCTCTCGGGGCTGCAGAGAGACAGAATAAAAGAGAAAAAGTGTGTGTGAGCGAGACAGAATAAAGACACACTTCACTAATGAGCTCCGCTGTTGTTTGCTGCAACACAAGTCGAGGATAGAAAATCTCTAGAACAAACTTCACTGCTCACAAATGAACTCCACAACACTGAAAGAGACAACCTAATTGTTTTAATTAAAGCAGCTGAATTATTAAACAGAAGGAAATCTTGGCGGGTCTTAAATAATGCTGATCTATTGCATTCCTTAACATTAGCTCTGAACCAAAACTTAGTGAGCTTTGCGGTTTACTGCCTACGATGAAAGCTACCTTGAAAGACAACATCCTATTTGGTGTGTTCTATAACACAAACTTAAGATTTGACGTGTTTTAAATTTTAACTAGTGCTGACAATTAAAAAAAAAAAGAATTAATGACATATTTTTTCTGAAATTAACTGCAATTAATCGTGATTAATCCCACCTAACATTAAGGTTTTTAAATATACTTCTAAATTGCAATCTTCAAATGAATGAAGAAACAACATAAAGACAGTATACTTTTAATATCTGTTTAATGCCATCTTTTTTTGCGTTAACTGCATTATTTTTAATGCCGTTAAACTGGAAAAATTAATCGCCTGCGTTAATGCGCTAATTTTAACATTAGCATGTTGCTGATGTGATACTAATCAGCATAAAAAAACACAGCACTCATTATATAAAATACTTAAATATAATATAAAAGCATTTGCAGTATTTAAAATTCTGAAATATTTTTACAATTTTAAATAACTATTTTATATTTCAATATATATTTTAAAATGTAATTTATTCCTGTGATTTCAAAGCAGAATTTTTAGCATCATTACTCAAGTCACATGATCCTTCACAAATCATTCTAATAGTCTTATTTGCTGCTCAAAAAACAGTAAACATTATTTTTATTATTATGTTGAGAACAGCTGAGTATATTTTTTTCTGGTTTCTTTGATGAATTGAAAGTTTAGAAGAACAGCATTTATCTGAAATAGAAATCTTTTGTAACATTATAAATGTCTTTAGCATCACTTTTGATCAATTTAAAGGGTCCTTGCTAAATAAAATGATTAATTTCTATATAAATTCTGTATAATGTCACAAAAGCTTTTTATTTCAGATAAATGCTGATCTTTGGATCTTTCTATTCATCAAAGAAACCTGAAAAAAATGTACTGAACTGTTTTAAATATTGATAACAGCAATAAAAATGTTTCTTGAACAGCAAATCAGCATGTTAGAATAATTTCTGAAGGATCATGTGACCCTGAAGACTGGAGTAATGATGCTAAAAATGTAGCTTTGATCACAAAAATAAATTATATTTTAAAATATATTTAAATAGAAAATAATTATTTTAAATAATAAAAATATTTTTACATTTTGCTGTTTTTTTTTTTAGCTTGAAATTAAAAATAGGACACAATTATAGGACAATTTTCATTTCAAATTTTCGTAATTTCAGCTAATATAAGGAAAATTATTGACCACAAGAAGGAATCTTAGTGTAATTAAGACGAAAACACATCTCTGATACACATCTCAGTGTTGCCCTAATAGGTTGGAACAGAGACATGATTTACCTTTACCTTATTTATTTTTGACTCTTATATTTTGCCTCTTATATTGACAGACAAATGAGAAAGGACAGGAAATTATGTGGTAACTAAGGGGAACAGCACTGAAAAATGTACACCAAAAGCATGATTTTGCAGAACAAACAAACAACACACGTACTGCGTTTGCCATCCATGTCTGCGTGGCTTTTGCGTGTCAGAATGCCGTGTTTGTACGTCGCAGCGTTGAGTAAAAGCGGAATTGCGATGAAAGGGTTACTCCCGTCCGTTACCCTGACAACCCTCTTCCCTCCCGCCTCACACTGCTCCTCCACCAGCTCTGACAGACTCTTCCTCAACTCCTCTTCCTCGCTGCAGAAACAGAGCGGATTACCCAGCATTAATGCACGTGCGCAGGTATTGCGCACATTACACGCAGATTAGCCTCAGAAGTCACATGATAATGCGAGCGCACTTGACTCCTGGGGATGATATTGGATACTCACATCGCCCACTCCAGCTTCTCATTCTTTATTGAGTTATAGAGCACCTAAACCAGGACAGAGACATATGAGACTGTTAATGCGCTACGTTTGAAACACCACAACTGCACCAATATAGTCAGACGTGCTTATGGGACCAAGCATCAAACAATATGCTTTTGAATCCAACTTAAACACAAATGTGTCTTTTGTTGCATTCATAAATGCAATCACAACATGCACATTACGTGGTTACTGTGTTTAAAGTGTGTTTTAATGAAATCAGTCAGATTTGGTGAGAAAACACTATATCAGTAGACATACATGTGTTTTTCTGAAGCGGTTGTCCATGATAATAATAATATAATAGAAAAAAGGAAGCAAATGCATGTCTGCTGTGTTTCCAAATAATTACCTTAAGCAATTCTTTGGGAAAGTCTTTGCCGTCGTTGAGGCCGTCCAGATTGCTAATAAACTGCTGGCAAGACATCTTCTTCCCAATATTCTGCAATACAATAACACAATACAGTGTTACAACAATAATGACATATATGCCAATTAGTATCATAATATTATTGACGGACCCTCTGCTAAGCTATCCTTGAAAACTGTTGCCATCTAAGACTGAATATTATTCTTCTAGCATTGTGACATTTTTCTTTAAACTAAATTGATAAATTATTCAGTGTCGTGATTAAAAACTGTGACTGTGAATCACAATTGAGGAAAACACTTGAGGGCTGTTTAATCCACAGCATCTACTTCTCAAGATTTATTTAAAGATTTGGAAAAACAGAGATTTTTGTGCACCCTGTGTCACCACTGTAAGTGCCCTGACAACATTTTACCGTATTTTGTACAATTCCTGTAAACATGTTTCCTTATATGAGCTTACATTATAAAAAGCTTGTCTAAAAAATAATAATTGACAAGATAGGACTCATATATTTCTAAGATGGCACTTAGCAAAGGGTCAACTGATTGAAAAAAGAAGTAAGGTAAACTGACATTAGCCACAACTGTCATCAAGATGAGATATTAAACATAAATGCATTTTTATATTTTCAATATATGTCATGCTTGTGCATGCTTGTATAAACTGAATTCATTTTCTCCACAGGGAAACAGATTTTTAACAATAACTTATAAACCTTCAAAGACCTACTGTGAGTTTCAAGGTCGTTAATCAATGGTATATCCATTTGATATATATAAATAATTGTGTTTAACTGCAGAATTTGTGGTGAAAAATTACATTACCCATGATGGTGTACAAAAAATTACACCCATCAGACAATATAAGCATAGAGAATACAAAGGGAAAATTTGTAATATGTATGTGTGTGTCCCGGTAAACCAAAAGGCTTAAAAAAACATACTAAATGGGGTTTCATGAAATGTATAATTTGCCAGTAGTTTCCTGTGAGGGGTATGTTTAGGTGTGGGGTTGGGGTAAGGCAATATAAAATACAGTTTGTACAGTAGAAAAACCATTACACCTATCTATCAATATCTATATCCAGTTGAGGTCAAAAGTTTACATACACCTCACAGAATCTACAAAATGTTAATTATTTTACCAAAATAAGAGGGATCATGCAAAATGCTTGTTATTTTTTTTTTACTTAATACTGACCTAAATAAGATACTTCACATAAGACGTTTACATGGTCCACAAGAGAAAATAATAGTTGAATTTATAAAAATTGTGTTTTTTTTGTTCGTCAGGAAAAATCCTTCAGGTCCCACAAATTCTTTGGTTTTCCAGCATTTTTGTGTATTTGAACCCTTTCCAACAATGACTGTATGATTTTGAGATCCATTTTGAGATTAATGCATCATGTTTCCTTCTGAAGCATCAGTGAGCGTTTGAACCTTCTATAATAGTTGCGTATGAATCCCTCAGTTGTCCTTAGTGTGAAAAGATGGATCTCAAAATCATAAAGTCATCGTTGGAAAGGGTTCAAATACACAAAAATGCTGAAAAACCAAAGAATTTGTAAGACCTTAAGGATTTTTTCTAAAGAACAGCAGGCAGTTTAACTGTTCAGAATGTCTCAAAATGTCTTTTATGTGAAATATCTTATTCAGGTCAGAACTAAATAAAAAAATAACATATATTTTCCCTCTTATTTTGGTAAAATAATTAACATTTTGCAGATACTGCAAGGTGTATGTAAACTTTTGAGCTCAACTGTATATCTACATATGAAGAGTTCAGATACAAAAGCCTCTAAATCCAAAAGTAAAAGTATTTGATGGATGTATACTATGTGTCAGGAGTATTCACTCAGTATCATTATCTCATTTTTGACCTAGATTGCTTTTAGCTGGTTTTAGCTGGTTTTCTTCATATACTTATCTATACCTATCTATGCATATACTGTATAAAAATTAATGTGAAAAAAAAACTTCTAGAACCAATGCCACTGAAAAAGTGGATGGCCATTAACGCACTCTATGCTGGTCTCTAAAACCTACTTCAATGTGAGTTGGTGTGAATTTTTCATCCCTTCTATCATCTGCCAAAAAAAATAAATCTGATTACTTAGAAAAGCAATAATAAACCTCTCCTCAACAAACTGCATGATTTGAGGCATCACTCATATCTGTAAAACAAATGATCATTTCAGATCCATGAGTGATATTAATAGTGATCCTTGATTTATGATGGAAAGATTGTTAAAGCTCTTTGCACAGTTCGAAGGAGATACCATATTAATTTATTACAGTTTACAGCAGTAACAATAACTTTAGTAGAGCCTTTTGGCAGAATCCATGGGGCTGCATGGCAGTCATTTATAAACATACATCACCTTATTGAAAACTGATGCAAATGCAACAATACAGAAATCAAATCCTAAAGATGAAAAACTATATTCAGAACCACAGCAGTTATTTCTAAACATGCAGTTGACGAAACTGTCAGCAGATGGCAGTATTAAACCAGACCAGCCACTCTAACAATCACAACACACATCAATATCTCAGTCTGTCTGTCTCCCCCCTACCCCAGAGATCTACTTTAGATGAGTAATATTCCACGAATGATGGATGAAAACATTCTGAAAACACATTAAAGCCAAAGCCATTAAAAGAGAAGAAAAACACAAAAAAGAACAGAGGAGGAGAGAGAAGCACTTACCACCTGCCGCAAAATGAGTTAGAAGAAGAAATGGAGAGAGAGAGACATGTTTAGGTCAAAGGCGGAGAGAACTGTAATATTACTAAGAGAAACACAACAACAAGAGGCTTGTTAAGGAAAATGACACTATGATGTGCATATGGTGAGAAAAAGAGGATTTCAGTTTAGTTGCTGATAACTGTTCATTAGCATCATCTGATATTACATTTATTTTTTTTAATTTAATTCTTCTCACAGTACTTTCTCGAAAATGTGTTTCTAAAAGGTCAATTGGCCTTCTGCAGTCAAATATTTTTGTTTAATAGGTTAGTGTACAGTCAGCCGGATATTATTGCAAAATCAATATTTAACATCAGAGTCCTGTTCACCTTTTGGATGTGAATACAGAAATAGAAATATGAGACAGGACTGAAGTTGGTTTGTTTCAAGATCAATCTAATATTTGTTTCTGCTATTAGATTTGAAAGGAAGTGCTAGTAGATCCAGTTACTGCAGTAACTAAAGGTATGAGTCTAATAAACTTGTTAGTGTCAGACATGTTTGGATTCAACAACCTGGAGAAGAGCCGAATACATACGTGTCCATGCAGGTCTGTGTTAAGAAGCATAAGTGCACAGGTCAGTGTGTGAGCACCATCTATTAAAAAAAAGAGTTAGGAAAAAAAGTTAGTTAATAAAAAATCATACATTCTATAGAACACATAGTTAAAACTACAACACGTAGCTACATATCACAGGAGATTTAAAGCATCATTTAGTAGCCTAGCAAATGCTAACATAAAACTATAAAGTCACTTATGAGGTTCCATTTCAGTAAAATTGCCATTTTACAAAGCAGATGCCTATGTAGGCAGTAGACAGCTTACTAGAGTTTGGAACAGTGCTTGCACACGTAAATTCACTCATGTGGCATTAAAGTTCATTGAAATATATTATGAGCTGCCATCATAAAATTTGAGCTACGTAGCAGAAGCTAAATCTAGAGAAATGCACTTGCCCTCTGAGGTGAGAGCTTCTGGGTTACAGTGGCAGAAGCGTTTGGAGAAGTGCACCAGCACACGTTCTCTCTCCTGCGTCTCTCCCATCAGAGGAAACGCCTTCAGGAAGTTCCTGCAACCAGAATACATGAAGACAATCATGGCGCTGTGCTAAAAAGGAGCAGATATGCTATTACTGCTAAATACAAATATATACCATAGACAGAATAAATATTCTTTACAGTACGTATTTGCTTACACTAATAAGCACCCATTGTAATGTAATGTACTTGCATTGTGTTATTAAGTGCAGTCTGATATTCAAGAAAAAAAACTACGTACGTGTTAGAGCTTGCATGGCTATAGTAGAAAAATTTATAGTCATTTTGCACAACTTCGGGAAGAAAACCATATTTCTATTTTTCTGATATAAATCATGATTGCAATTTAAAATGCTTTTTTTTTTCCAGGTTTGCTGTGATTGTTTGTAGGGCTGCACAATTTGGCCCTAACATTTTGTTATTATATATCAATATGACAATAAAACTATACCAACAATTATAATCATGAGTAAAGCATTTATTTTGGTGGACAACAACAGAAAACCCTTAAAGGGATAGTTCACCCAAAAATGAAAATTACCCCACTCTCAAGCCATCCTAGGTTTATATGACTTTCTTCTTTCAGACGAATACCAGAGTTATATTAAAAATGTCTTGCCTCTTCCAAGCTTTATAATGGCAGTGAATGGCTGTTGAGATTTTAAAGTCCACTAAAAAAGCATCCATCCATCATAAAATGTGTGGGGGGTTAATAAAGGCCTTCTGAGGCAAATCGATATGTTTGTGTAAGAAAAACATCCCTATTCAAAACTTTATAAACCGTAACCTCTACTGTATCTTCCATTAACTGTCGTACGCACATTCACGAGAGAGTGGTGTTTCAGCGGATGATATAGGACGTAGGCAAATGTGGTGATGAACACAGAAGCGTAGTGAAGAGAGCAAAACAAAACACCAGTCATGAATTAGAAGTACAAAATGAGGATTTGTAAAGAATGTTGGAGGATTTCAATATAAGCCAAGAGGAGACTGGTTTTCCTTTTCTGTAAACAAAACATCAGAGATTACGCTACACCTACATCCTATGTCATCCGCTGAAACGCCACTCTCTCGTGAACACACATATGAAAGAGATTATGGTTTATAAAGCCTTAAATATGGATATTTTTCTTATACAAATACATTGATTCGCATCAGGAGCTCTTTATTAACCCCCGGAACCGTGTGGAGTACTTTTTATGGTGGATGGATGCACTTTTGTGGACTTCAAAATCTCAACAGCCATTCACTGCCATTATAAAGCTTGGAAGAGCCAGGACATTTTTAAATATGAATGTATTCATCTGAAAAAAGAAAGTCATATTCACCTAGGATGGCTTGAGGATGATTAAATCTTCATTTTTGGGTAAACTATCACTAAGCTTCTCTTTTGTTGACAACAGTTGGTTTATAAGCTCTTCTCATCAAGTTTAGGACAATGGTTGGCGCATATTGCATTCCCAAATGCACATTATAAGCGACCCAAACTAGTTTCATGCATTCCTAGTTTATGCACTTGCACAGAGTGTGTTTCAGGCCAGTAACTTTAGTCTAGACTAAATCAGAGCTTCCACTTACTGTCTGTGATAATTATCATTCTATCCAGAGAACTATTGTTAGTCCAGGACTGAAATATTCTTAACCACATTGTGCAACTGCACTTAGTTCCTCCTCTTCTTGCAATGCAGGTATTTAAGTAATGGCGTGCCTAACATCTTCCAGTTTCAGGGGTATTTGTGGAACTGAGACATAAATATGTGACGTGTGAGTATCAATCTAAAATAAGCTTCTTCCTCTTATTGCTGCTTAACCACAGTACTGAAACAAGGAAACAAAAAAAACAGCTACACATGTTAAGTGCTTTTAATAACTTCCTGTTCAACAACACTTGGAATTGTGAAACTGTATCCTAATCAAGCTCATGCAATGTTATACTACATTTCTGACCCACCCACATGGAATTTCCTGCTTAACATAGCTGTATATTAAACATTAACTTTGTTGGTACATCTGCCATTTTGCTTTGGGTTAAAATTAGTATGTGCACTTTTCAAGTCACTAATAATCTTCGTTTAATTCATGATTGAAATGTTCTTACCTCAGCGCTCTGTCTAATGACAACCCTGTGAAATCAAAGAAGCTCAGGTACTCCGATGCCACCAACTGGCTGAATTCATTACTGCAGGAGAAAGAGACAAGAAAGAAAGGGATTGTGGGTATAAACCGTATGAAAAGTGTTTTATTCCACTCCATTTTCCATGTAATACACTTGTTCACACAAAAACACTCACTTCTTGCCCAGGTGTCGTGCCACGTCACAGCGCTTGAAGCCCTCCAGATAGAAGAGTCGCTTAGCAAGTCGTTTGGCAGCATCTGCGTCGACGCGGCAGCCGTTGGCAAGAGTATCCGTGCTGCCCCTCTCCAGCGTGTCCACGCTACCCAACTCAGAGTCCGAGTCGCACAGCACATCTGTGAGGTTGGCATCACTGTAGAAACAAGAAAAGAAAAACGTCAATGTCCAGATGGAAAGCACAGCCAGAACCAAGATGGCAGATGATTTACTTAGGACGCCTTTTCATTTATAAACTGTCTTAAATTGTCTTAAATCAATAAACTGTCTCATTTTGTAAAAAAAAAAAAAAAATATTGTGAAATCAGCATTGTGAATTGTTTTGCATTGTGAGTTGAGTGAATTGCTTCATCCCTACACTATGGTAAATTTATATTCCAACCACTGCTTGCTGCAGTGTTGTTGCAGCCTCCACCATGTCATGGAGATGCTGTGTGTTTTGTTGCGGAAGCGAAACTACTTTGTTTGGCCTTCCAAATGAGTACACAACTACACTCTAAGAAATGCTGGGTTACTTTTTTTAACCCAAATGCTGGTTTCAAACTTGTTGGATCATTTTGTTGCCTTATTATTTAATATTTTTACCCAGGTGCTGGGTAGTTTTTCTGTAACTAAGTTGCTGGGTCATTTTTAACACTGGGTTATTTTTTTTCTATCCAACCGCTGGGTTAAGCCTGTCTCAGATGAAATAACCCAGCTGCTGAGTTACAGTCAGTCAGAGCACAAGCTTTTTAAGTCCTCTACAGGAGAGAGTGGTTCTCAGCACCACCGATTTGCACTTTTTCAGTGAAATAAAATCCATTTGTTTGCACTTTTCAGTGCAAACAAACGATTTGCACTTTTTCAGTGAAATAAAATCCATTTGCTTGCATAAAACAAATGGATTTTATTAGTTGTACTGAGTTTAATCTTAAGATATGTTCTCTAATGTCAGTACTGTTTGTTTATGGGGAGGTTTTGGAGTTAGTTACGGCATCTTTCAACTACGAGTGAAACGCGAGGCCACGGTCTGACGTTTGCAGTTAACCCGGCGAACAGCAGCCCTTCACTGGCTCAGATTTAGGCGACACACCGGCATGAAAATTAGCGCTATTTTGAATGGTTGAATACACTAAAATTAAAATTCTACTTTTAAATCTTACATTTGTAATATTGTAAACCATGCTGTATTCACTCAAATAAATTCAGTTTGTCTTGTATTTTGTCCATGTGTTCTTGCTTAATAATAAATGTTCATCTTTCGACTGCTCAAATGTTCAACTGTTTCCTGAACCTGGGAGAGTAGCCTGGCTGTGCACAAAGGCTATTTCTATAAAGTGGTGCAATTCCAACTTTGCAAGGACAGTCTGGCACTTCTGACTCACAGCCTGTAAGTATGTTTTCATATTTAAAGAATTTGTGCAGAGTAGTGCTTGTTGTTTGTCGTTTCTACAATTACAAATGCAGACATGGTTTTATGTTTATGTGACGCAACGCAACACGTAAAAAGACTGTATAAGTCATTATAATCAGTAATCATGTCCTCACTGGATGCAACAAATGCCACATTTATAATGGATTTGATTGTTTTTGTCTCGTCGCGCCGGGACACGGCATCACAACATGGTAAGGGGCGTAATTTTTCCATCACATGCTTGAGGTATTCGGCCAATCACCACACACTGGATAGCTGACCAATCAGAACACACTGTGTTTTTTAGAACGATGGGCTTTGTAAAAAATTTATGCGTTTCAGAAAGGCAGGGCAGAGAGGAGCAGCAATAATGTACAGTATGTGGAAAATAAAGTGTTTTTTTGAACCTTAAAACGCATAAACAAATTGCATCAGACCAAATACACAAAATAATGTTCTTTTTAGCAACATCATATGACCCCTTTAACCTAATCGGGTTTGATCTGCTACCCCCCCCAATCTTAAAAGAGACTGACAGAGATGATCTAATCCTAAAATACAACAAACCTCATACATGTGTACATTTGTGTTTAAATTTAGGCTATTGACATAAGCATCCAATCCAAGCCCATTAAAGTTCTCCTGCAATTCATGCCACTGAATTAGCATTTAGCTCATGGGTAGCAAAGAGCATCTTGAGAAAAACACAATCTTTTTTTTTTCCAGCCAAGGAATGGCACATCTAATTCAACTAATTAAAATCTCAATGTGTACAATTACTGCGATGGAGGCAAGTGGCTCATTAGGATGTTCCTTAAATGAAGCTGTAATTTGGGATGAGGAGTTTTTGCGTCAGCTGCTGAGCCCCAGAGAGGACAGAACCTGCATGAGTCAGGCAGGCCATTACTGAAGTGGCAGACGGCAAGCTTTACATATGATTTATTTATGAACTTCCGTCTGGTTATGGTACATAGCTAACTGTGCATAAACTAATGTGCTTTGTGGTGTTTCACTGCAATTATAAACATATTAGGAATGTACAAAACTCCATATTGTCTTTTCACAAAACTATTAAGCAGTTTTCAACACTAATAATAAGAAGAAATGTCTCTCAAGCTGCAAATTAGCATATTAGAATGATTTCTGAAGAATCACTGAAGAAAATTCAGCTTTGCATCACAGTAATTACATTTTAAAATGTATTAACAGA
Organism: Labeo rohita; assembly: GCF_022985175.1. Taxonomy (NCBI): domain Eukaryota; kingdom Metazoa; phylum Chordata; class Actinopteri; order Cypriniformes; family Cyprinidae; genus Labeo; species Labeo rohita. The sequence continues at coordinate 21,768,927 of NC_066882.1, read as the reverse complement.
AAACAGTTCATTTAAAATGTACTAATATCTCACAATTTTAATGCTTTACTGTATTTTTGATCAAATAAATGCAGCCCTGGTCAAATGAATTGCAAAGGAGAAATTAAATCAATGCTGTCATCACTCTGCGAGCAGACATGAAGAGAAACACACCGCAAATACAGATGCCATATGCCTACTGGTCAACAGTTTAGTCTTGATGCGTGTCCGCAGCCTTCTGAATAAATTATGGCTGTCATTTTCATTGTGGATGAGTCAAATTTTTTTGCATAATTTCATTAGCACAATTGCATTAGCTCCAAACTCGATAAGGAACGGTAATGTGTTGGTTGCCATGGCGCCAGTAGAACCTGGTGTTCCGGGAGAGAGAAAGAGGGTGTAATTTGTGTCCCTCCCAAGCAGATGGCCCCTTCATCAGCATTACCCACAATGCCCTAGAAAAGCCCCAACAAATCTCACACGGCACAGAGCGAGCAGTCAAGCAGGCAGGATTGCACAGGGTACATTCTGTAATTCTAGGTGAAGAACTAAGTAACAAGAACACTACGTGACGAGTAGTTCAAGATAATAAATGATTTCCGATTTCATCTGGAGACCACAAAGATATTTCGGAATTTGCTGAAAATGTAGCCACCCTCAGGCCATCCAAGATGTAGATGAGCTTCTTTCTTCATTGGAACAGATTTGGAGAAATGTAGCATTGCATCACTTGCTCACAAATGGATCCTCTGCAGTGAATGGGTGCTGTCAGAATAAGAGTCCAAAAAGCTGATAAATACATCACAATAATCCACAAATCACCAATCATCATCTTGTGAAGCAAAAAAACGTGTTTTTGTCATAAATTAATCTTTTAGATGCATAAAATGAGCCATGTATCTATTACATTGCTTTCTGCATTAAAAAAGTTATCTTGTCTGAATCAAAAGTGAAATATGTAGATCAAGCATCGTTTATAAACAAAAATAGTCTAAAACTGTTCTGAACAAATACGTCAGTGGATTTTGATGTGAGAGGACAACAGGGGATAGACTTTTTTTTACTGGAGGAAGAGTTATTATAAATTATGGACTATTTGAGCCAAAAGTGATGGTTTATTGTTTAAGATGGTTTAAAACATCTTATTAATGGATTTGTTTCTTACAAACACAGAGCTTTTCACTTCTCAAGATCTTAATTGATGGACTGGAGTTGTTTGGATTACTTGTGGATTATTGTGTTGTTTTTATCAGCAGTTAGGACTCTCATTATGACGGCACCCATTCACTACAGAGGATCCATTGATGAGCAATTCATCTAAGGCTGAATTTTTCCAAATTTGTTACGATGAAGAAACAAACTTGTCTACATCTTGAATGGAATAGATACTTATCAAAAGCAAATATCTGATCCATAGAGGTTTTTGTTTGAAAAAATAGCAGTTTTCAGTTAAGACGTCTTTTAAGAAGTTGAGGAATACATTTTAATGAATGGGCTTCAAAATTTTGGAGAATAAGAAACTGTTTGGCATATACAGAACATGGTCTAGTATATACTAAATTATGGATCACATGGTTGATTGATCTGTTGTTAAAGGGACAGTTCACCCAAAAATGAAAATTCTGTGATTAATTACTCACCCTCGTCTTTCCAAAACGTAAGACCTTCATCTTTGGAATGCAAATTAAGATATTTTTGATAAAATCCAAGAGCTTACTGACCCTGCATAGACAGCAACACAACTGACACGTTCAAGGTCCAGAAAGGTAGTAAGAACATCATTAAAATAGTCCATGTGACATCAATGGTTCAACTGTAATTCTATGAAACCGTGTCAGTCTTTGACCCACATTCATGAGAGGTTGAACCACCGATGTCACATGGACTGCTTTAACGATATTTATACTACCTTTTTGGACCTTGAACGTGTCAGTTATGTTGCTGTCTAAGCAGGGTCAGAAACCTCTCGAATTTCATTTCATTTCATTTCATCTTAATTTGTGGTCTGATGATTAACAAAGGTCTTACAGGTTTGGAACGAAATAATGGGAAGTAATTAATGACAGAATTTTCATTTTGGCGTGAACTATCTCTTTAAACTTATCTTTCCGTAATATATGAAGACATTACATAAAGGTATGAAGAAATGTCATCTTAATTTAGGTATTACAATCATCTCCTTCCCTCTTCCTGTGATTCAAAACACTCACTGAATCATCACAAATATGACTCACACCTACAGTATGTGAGCACATGTGTCTGCACAGAGACAGGTGTGAATTAGACTGCCAGACTCTCTAACTGGTTCAGCACCCCTGACATACTCTTTTAGCAGTCAGGTGTCAAAACAGCTGGCTGTTTGTATTTCAGTCCAGTGTACATAATGACTGAACAAAGCGGAAACCAATACGTCTCCATCTGCCCCAAACTGCTGTGATCAATAATAATGATAGATTGCACAGTTATAGTATTATTGATTTCTAAAAGAAGTAGAAGTAGGACATTGTAATGGATGTATAAGATTACAGGAGTAGCTGAGCTATCACAGCTAAGATGAAAATAAATGTTTGTATATATATATATATACATACATATATTTGTATTGTACCATTGTTCATCTCATTTATCACTGTTCATATCATTTATATCCATATACCATCACTTTACCATAGTACCACCAGAGTACTCTTTGTAAGGGTTTTTGATTCCTAGACGGCACGAAAAACTTCCACAGGCTTCATTAGTTAAAAATAAATCACAGCCTGGTGTCCTGCTCTAGAGGGTAGATAAACATTATAAGTGACTATGGCAGGGCTTAATGCGGCAGCACTGATATACTGTGATCCTACAAGAAGCCAACAGCCGTGTCTCTGTATGGACCTGCTGCTGCTGAGCCAGGCAGGAGATTAAACATGAGACCGCTTGTCTATGACTCACATGCCAGCGTCTCTCTCTGCCCGCTCCTATGCCGTCGGAGAGGGTGTGTTGGACGAACAGAGCGAGGTGTGAAGGAGTTGCTGCGTCCTTGTCAGTTAGCCAAAAACACAAACCCCCCTTTGTGTGTGTGTGTGTGTGTGTGTGTATTCTCTTACTGGAATACATCAAACCAGCAGGGTCAGACAGAAATGCAATTACGCATCAGAACGTGCAATGAAAACATTTTGGTTACGATGGGATTTAGGTAACCAAACACACGCTCACACTATATAGAACCTCAGGCTATGTATTTATCCAAAACCATTTGATGATGAAAGAGATGAGAGTTTAAAGGGACAGTTCACCCAAATTTAAATTCTGTCATCATTTAGTCATCCCATTTAGTTAATCCAAACCTGTTTGCCTTTCTTTCTTCTGTGGAACACAAAAGATGATGCTCTGAAGATTGCTGGTAAACAAACAGTTTTTGACCCCATTGACTTCCATAGTATTTTTATGTCCATATTATGGAAATCATCGGAACCCAAATCCATACTAACATTCTTCAAAATATATTATTTTGTATTTCACAGAAGAAAAAAAGTCATACAAGTTTAAAAATTATTACAGAATTTTCATTTTTGGCTTTATGGTCCCTGTGGAGGAAACTGGGGCAAGTTGTCACATAGGAATTGTGTTTTTTAAATCAATGGTTTTGTACGGTATCAAACATCTAGCTCAGAACAGTTTTAAATTAGAATTACAATAATGTATCTAACTTCTTTCCTTTAAACTAACAGTTTAATATATATTTTTTGTACAAGCTATTGAGTGTTGAAGTGAATAAAATAAAACCACACTGGCATACATTCAGATATATATAAAATACAGGCACATCATTGAAAGAATGATGTTCTTAGTTTGCACTAAGTTTTTTGCCCCATTATAAATCTCAGGTCAGGGCAGGTTGTTGCATTTTTATTCTGACAAGTTTTCACATGTGTTTTACAGGTTATAATTTTACGCAAATCATCAATTATAGTATTTGCTGGTAAAAGCAATAGTTTGATGTATTTATGTGGTCTTATCCTCACTTTTTTCTGTTTTGTAATTGCTCTAACATTGAGTTGAAATAGCTGGTCCCACAAGTGGGGCATGTTGTCACAAAAGGTCAACGTCTTAAATGAACTGTATCTTTTTTCCTAGGAAAAAAATGTTCAAAAGCTTATTGGAAGACTTCAAGAACGGTGCCCATAGGAAAAAAAACAATCAAAAATAAATCTACACTGGGAATAATGACTGGATATGTGACAACTAGCCCCAGTCATCACTATAATATTAAAACCATAGACAGAGAAAAAACAAGCAGCAGATGTGTCCACAAAAGACCAAAGGGCGAGATGTCCCAAAAAGTTCAAACAAACCAAGTCCCAAAGTCCCTGCCTGCCTGCGTTACATAATTAAAGAAAACCCAAAACTTTTAGCTTTAGTGACGTCAATACATAAATACATCAAGCATATCAAAAATAATCAACTTACGCTTCATGACAGAAATCTAAGACTAAGTTTAAACATTTTCAAGTCTATTGCGTCAGTTGCACGTCTTTGAAAGTGACACACACTATGTAGACGACAAAAGCTAAAGAAAAACTTACAGAAGTCCCAGAAGAAAGTCGAAATGCACCTCATATTCATCTTTCCACATCTTTCACTGGAGATCAGGCATCGGTCCCGCGCGGAGCGAGAAAAAACCCTTCAACTCCATTCGCCTTCGGGCGCTTTGCGCATTGAGTAATCAGGTTTTTCCCAAATGGAATAAGTTTTCGACGCTGCTGGGGCTTAAAGGGCCGTTCTGGCGGCGTGTCACCGCATCCCGTTTATGTTCATCGACAAATAAAAGTTTTGACGCGACTAATTTAAAGCGAATGTGCGCGCGCGTTTGGCTCCGGCGCGTTGGTGCAAACGGCTTCCCAGTGTGAAGTTCCTCAAAGTCGGACACAAGGGAAGGGGGCGGAGAGAGTCGCTCTGGATGGATTGGATTACTCAATGAGTCCTGCCCGAGTCACATTTCCATATTTCCGATGCTGAAGTAGCGATCTGGACCGGGGCCCGGGTGCGCCAGACCGTCAGTCTGGACTGTTTCGCGCTGGCGCGTCTATTATCAGAGTTTGCCTCTTTGCATCCGTCACGCTCACTCATGACAAATTCTTTTATATATATTCATCATAACATAACTGATAGCTACAAAGACGATTAATAAAAATCATTATTTTACCATCATGACCTACACCAGCCTATAAATAATACAAAAAAGGCTAATGGAAATTCTATCATAAATGGAAGCCATTCATCACGGCATCAAACAAGAGACCTTTATAATATTGCTTGAAAATGTGACACAAATGAAAGAATGAATTATTAAATGAATGAATGAATGTTGTTATGAGAAAAATCAGATGTAGAAATTTTCCCCCTCAACTACTCCAATCCAGTTAGTTTCCTGGTAACTAGGGCTGTCACTAATGATTATTTTGACAATCGAGTAATCAGTGGATTATTCTTACTATTAATCGAGTAATCAGATAATTCTAATTAATTTTTGAGGGTTGGAAATAAAAATAGATCAATAGGCTTTAAAATGACTTAAAATACATATGCAATAGACAATAATAATTAGTTCAAATAAAGTATCAAAAACAAGTAATCATATGGTTTTATTGAACAAAACTGTTAAAATACATAATATATAATAAACAATAGAGCTAACACACATTATATGAAATACCTGAAGAGGGTGCCAACAGCCTGACGATTGTTTTTACACTTTACTGCGCGATCTAATCAGTGTTGCTGCGGTTTTCCCGCAGAATTGGGTTACTTTTACACTGTTGCCGCAGGTAGTTTTTCATGTCTGCGGGTTGAAGCGGCCCCAATAACGTTATATTTAGCCCCTGAAATGCGAATTTACCAGGAGAACCCCGACAAAAAAAGTGAATTTTATCTCCCGGAATGCCCCCTCTCGAAATGCGATTGGGCTAGTTTTGGGCTACTTTTGAGTAAAAATTGGGTGGGTTCTGATGTGAAAACCTGGCAACCCTGGATCTAATCCCTCTTTAATACTGACTAAACGACATTTAATTTAAATGTTAATCTAATCTTTAATATTTGGCCATTTCTTTACGACAGAAATGCTACAGCCACTGTAATTTCTTGAATATGTGGACATCAAATGTGTAAACTCAGAACGAAGGTTTAAACTTTTATTTTGAAATTGCGAAGAACAGTTAGCATATTAAGAAAGATATCCATGTATTCTCCTGTGTTTGGGCAGGTTTATAAATGATTTACCTTGTAAATCTGATGAAATGGTGCACATTGCATTCCCAAGATGAACGTTATAATAAACCCAGACTCAACAACAATATATAGAGATGGAGTTTGAGACGCAAATGTAAATTACAACAGTTTGTGTGAAGCAGCATTTACTGTGAACGGAGCCGCTATGACATGCATGAATGTAACCTACGCAGAGGGTTGCCAGGTTTTCACAACAAAACCCACCCAATTGCTACTCAAAATGAGCTCAATTGAATTTTGAGGGGAGTCTTCCGGTAAATATCAAAAATTGTGTTTCAGGGGATGAAATACACGTTTTTTTTTTTTGGGTAATTCGCATTCCAGGGGCTAAATACCATGTCACTGGCATCACTTCAACCTTTTTTTTCAGGGTTGGAGCTAAACTCTGCAGGGACACCGGCCCTCCAGGATCAAGTTTCCCCACACCTGGCCTACATGCATGTAATAAACTAAAACGCATATTTTAGTTGGCGCCAATAGCCTTGTGGTTAGTCCGCTGACATGTTGCACAACTGTGCTCGCTGTGACCCGAGTTCGAATCCCATCTCGTGGTCCTTTGCCGATCCCACTCCCCTCTCTCCATCCAATACTTTCCTGTCTGCTCTCTTAAAAAATAACCCAAGACTAAAAAATGTCCTATCTAAAAAATTAAAAAGGCAAAAAGCACCCCAAAAAATATTTAAAAAAAGCTCATATTTTAAACCTGCATCACATATTCATTTAACTGAATCGTAGCATTTGTGAATTCACAGAAGCATTACGCTTTATCATGATTTTTAAATGGGTCTAGTATATCAAGCAGCCTTGGAAATCAGTCTAATAATACGTTTCATGCAATTTTTGCATCACTTCCGGTATTTTGCCGGTTACTCGACACTGACAAGATACAATTAAGGATTTTTAAAAATCCAGTACTCAAACTGAATCGAGGAATCGTGACAGCCCTCCTGGTAACTAGCTATTAAACAGATTGTAGCCCTAGAGGTACAGTTAATACTAGCCGTTTCATTATCACAAAGAACAACATTAGGCCTATTTCTACTAGTGGTTTATCATGTTAAAACAATATGCCAACATGACTGTTGCAGAAATCTGACTAGTAAGTTTAACTGTTACTAACAAACAAATAGTAGTCAGAAGCTAATAGCCTACTTGAGAATCACAAGAGCCCAGAATTTACATTTTGTTACCACTAACACTGAAATTAATACTAAAATACTCAAAATAAACATCTTTATAGCAGTTAAACTACTACACTTTAAAGAAACTTAAAACAGCTTTGAGAAATGAATGTTAAAAGAGTTTGGCATGCTCAGAGGCCTCTGTTAGTTTACTTGGAAACTAAATTATGAATGTACTCCAGAGACAAAATTGAGTGCATGAAAAATATGATTATTTCAAGACTAAAATATGTGAGCTCACAACAAACTGGAACATGTGATGCAGCCCAAAGATGTGCTACAACATTTCCATTCAGCAGTGACTCACCTCCATACAAGAAGAATGGATACAGATAACATCCAATATGCTTACAAACAGACCGTCACTTTATAACAAAATGCTGTTGTTCTGAATTTGTCCACCCATAACACTTTATATATTTAAATTTGCAGTTATCTCTTTAAGATCAGCATGTGGTGCCGAGCTTCTGTGATGTATGGTACAGTAAAGTTCCTTGTTAGTGTGTGCGAGGGTAGTCTGCTATCTGTGGTATTTGCATGCTTCAGTAACCTGCAGTCACAACATGTTTGTCCTCTCATCAACAAACAGCAGATCATTCAGCTGAATGACCGTCGTAATTGGTTACAGTGATCATCACAGCTGATGCCGCTCTACCATCAGAACTAATAATCATCCTTCTCTCTTGCTCACTCTCTCTCTCTCTATACTTGGCCATCTCAGTATCAGCTAAACTAGAGTTCTGTCATGACAATTCTTGGGAGATTTTAGCACGCTAATGGACATGACAATGTTAATGTATTTGGTCTTGGTGGAATAGATCTGCTATGCTGCTGATTTGCTGCTGCTGTTGGTTATTGCTGTTATTGTAGTGTATTGCTGCTGCTGCTGCAAAGCAAGTACAGGAACTTGCTACTGCCAATACATACACTAATATAGTGCTGTGAGTATTTAAGACATACTGCTGCCACACAAGTAGCATATATAATAACCTGTAGCAGATCTATACAGGTGGAGCTGGGGAGGTGGAGGGTTACATGTGAAATCTGAAAGCGCGTTGTGAAATGCTCTTTACTACTCCATCTTACATTTTGAGACGTGGTGGCACAGCAGATATTGTTGGCTCTCTTTTTAGAGACAGTGCTATTTTAGTATTATTTATATACTATTTAAATATTTTAAATTAGCTTAATTATTTTTTTACTAATTATTTTATATTTTCTGTTTTCATTTTAATTTTAGTTTTAGTTTTAATTTTTCAAATTCTGTTCTATTTTTTTTAATTAGTTTTTGTTCGGTTTGTGTGTATAGAGAGAAATTTAGCACTTTAAAATAAACTACTATAATTTCAGTTACCAAGGCGACATTTCTTAAAACAAAAACTCATTTATTTTCATTCAAGTTTTCGTAATTCAACATTTACATTTTCTTTTAATATTTTTATTCCAATTATCGAAAACATTTTTTAACAGTTTTAGATTTAGTTAACAATAACAATACTGTTTGGTATGGAAGCCGTTTCAGTTATAAAGCTGCATGATAAAAACTCAGAATTGCGAGTTATAAAGTCAAATTTTGAGGAGAAAAAATTTATGTTCTTAGAATTGTGAGTTTATATCACAATTTTGAATTAATAGCTCACAATAGCGTTTTAAAAAGTCACAATTGTGAGAGATAAACTCGGAAAAAAGTCTGAATTGTGAGATAAAGTGTCTCAATAACATTTTTTTTTAATTCGGTGTCAAAAATGGGCTTCCATAGTTTGGAGACAGTTCAGACTATATAGGATTTATTAATTTATTTCTCTCAGTCCCAAGATATTATGAACAATGAATAATAAATATTCATGACATGCACATGGCTTTTTTCACTTCATAGCCATACAACATATTGGCATCTGAAAGAGTTATGATTCTATGGACCTTTAATGGAAAGAAAACCTCTTAAATCTTCATTTGAATACCCTCGACCTGAGATTTCTTTTGAGCATTTTTCCAGCACACTTAAAAGCTCTAGAATTTCAAAAAGGCATCATAAAAGGATCATAAAAGTCACTCATATGACTTGTACACAAGCCAAACAGCAGCTTTGTGTACGGACTGAAACTATAGTTATTCACTGAAAATCTGGACTCTAGTACATTTATCTTTTGAGTGCTTTTGAGTGTTTTTTGAAGCTTGACGGCTCTAGTCCTCATTTACTTTCATTATAATGAATAGAAGTCGGGATATTCTTCAAAAAAATCACCTTCTGTGTTGCACTGAAGTAATCATCATCTATGGAAGTCATACGGAACGACACAAGGGTGAGTAAATGATGACAAAATGTTTATATTTGGCTAAACTATTCCTTTAAACCTTTCTTCTCCATTCTTGCAGTCGCTTTAAGCTGCTGAGCAACTGACAGCAGCACTGAAGTGTCAGACAGACACAGGATAGAGCTAATTATAGACTGGGTCTAAACCCAGTAAAGACAGACTTCTCTGTGATACGGACCTGCGAGGATTTAACAGCACGGCACAGTGCGAATGACAAAGACCCATCATGATTTATTCTGACACATACACACACACACTTCTCTCTCTCCTTATCATCTTTTGGTGTTGTCTCCACGGTGACGAGAGATTATTCTCTCCACGGATGAGTTTCACTTCTGCACTTCGAATAGCTCAGCAGAGTCTCACGGTCAACTCACTTTCATCTCAGCTCATCCGCGTTCTGTTAGCAGGCCCACAAGCGGTGCTAAAGAGGCTTTCTGCTCTATCCCGCATTTTCCTGAAGCTAGCAAACTAACTGACCCGTAGATGTTTAACAGCTTATGCTCCATAAGGTATGAAGCTAAGAAAAGTAATAGATTTACATTCTGCTGAAGCCTAAATGGTTACTGAGTATAGAATAGATTGTTACCTATACAGCAATAAATGGATATGTAAGGACTGCATTTTAATATATATGTGTGTGTGTGTATATATATATATATATATATGTATGTATATGTATGTATGTATATGTATATACACACACATTCACACATAGAATTTCATATAAAATATATAATTTACTGTAAATAAAAAAAAAAACTGAAAATTTATGTAAAATTATATATTACATACATACACACAATATTATAACATACATACATACACACAATATCAATAAATTTGATATAAAATACATGAACAATATAAATATTATATATATATATATATATATATATATATATATATATATATTCATGAGAAATATATATTTTTCTAATGAAAATACTAACAATTAGATAAACTACTGCATTTAAATAGTGTTATGAAAACCAATATTTTTTATTTGAAATAATACACACAAGTATGCATTAACCTATAAAAATGAAAAATTTTAAACTAAATTATTAAAAATTATATAAAAATATAATAATAATAATAATAATATATATATTTTTCACGAGAAATATATATTTTTCTCATGAAACAAAAACAAAAATACATATTAAAATTATAATAAAAATATAAAGAAAGTTTTATTATATAAAAGTAAATACATTACTATTTGATAAAGTGTTCCTGACTTTTGAAAATACACTACCAAAGTGTAAATTTGGAGATACATACTAACACAATGACATGCATAAAAAGTAAATGCATAAATATATATACTTCTATGCATTTTCAGTTTCTAGTGAAATTTTGTCATTTAAAAGAGGTTTATATTGGAACACAAGACAAAGATGTTGATTAAGAAAATGTTTTTGCAGTATATGGATTAAAACCGATTTTTCACAACTAGAGAATCTATATTTTTTCTACAAAGGTTAAAGATATATTTCAGACAGTGTATAACAATAATAGACTACAAACGCAGTTACCAAGGGATGTGAGCATCAATACCTGCATAAGAAACTGAGTAAATAGTATTGATTTCACACAAGCAAAATGCCTTTGAAAAAGAAAAGGCCTGTGTTTTTGGAGAAAAACAAAGGATTATAGCAGTAATCCTTTCTCTTTGTTGTATGGAAGTATGCAAGTGTGTGTGTGCCGTGTTTATCTCAGCCAGTGTGTAGATGTCAGAAAGAGAGGTATGTGTGTGTGTGTGTGTGTGTGTACAGCTCTCCTGCATCCTGTAGGGATAATCATCAGCTAGACAGCACTCTCCCGCTGCTCCTACACACACAACCAGGATGAAGCGGAACCAGACAGGAAGTTTGCATGTGTGTATGTGTGTGTGTGTGTGTGTGTGTGTGTGTGTGTGTGTGTGAGATGGGGGTGCATATGAGTGTGGCTTTGTGGGTATGTGTGTGACAATGAAAGATAAAGAAGGAGATTATGAGTGTCTGATAAAGACAGAATAAATGAGAGTGTTCTTTTGTGTGGATAGGTGCAGGCTTCAGAAAGGCGTGGGGGTGGTAAAGGCGACGGGGTCGTGGCTGAGATGATTGTTTCTGGGTCTATGTCACCAAACGGGTGAAAACCCTCCCACAAATTAGCAGCCGCCTGCGGTGCAATACATAAAAATGCATCACATTTCATGTCACATATTGACCTTTTGTAGGGCAGTCAGAGCTGACAGATCAATCACTTAATCGTGTCTAAACTCAGGTCAGTCTCAGTGGAGAGGTAATGAAGCATGGACCTTCTGAAAATGAACAGATTGCTCTTAAGATGGCAGGGGAGAGTGTTTTATGTTTTAGCAGTGTGAAATCCTAATAGAAAATCATTGCTTTCGTACATAAAAGCATGCATTCGCTCGCATACTCACTCATGCACAGCAAAGAATGCTTTGAACAACTGAGGGATTTGTTGATGAACAGTTTGGGATTTGCTTACATTTCCTTTCCAATGCACAGCTATATCCTAGTTTTGGGGGCAAACAGGGATTTGCATTAAAGACTAATCTAATATGAATATATTTTAAAGACAAATCAAAATCAAAGTTTTATGACTTTTAGTCAGTGATAGGCTGTATTCATCAATATAACTTAAGTACATATTCTAAAATTACTCTAAAATTAATTCAAGAACTGAAAACTCATATCAGCTGACTGAAAATATTCCCTTCCATGCCCTTCCATGTTGCATAGTTCTTTCTGGCTCTCGAATCTGATTGGCTGAGAGGAGTGCAATATTCTAGTGATAACAGAACTCCAACCATTTCACCGTTTGTTTAACTCCACTTGAGGTGTTTCTCACAGCGAGTGTTATGGCGGACACCCAAATCAATTATAACTTTATAAATAATAAAGTTTTTGTGTCACAGAATGTAGTTTTAAAAGTTTTTTAGGTGAGAATGTACTTGTTTAGACTTTAAATATGCGGTTTGATAATAATAAATAACGTCTATTTGAAAATTTGCTTTGACATTTTCGGAGACGTGAGCTCCAGGGCGACAGTGGGTGTTCAGTGCTCATGAACCCACCGAAAGCCTCACCTTGGCCAGATCTTCAGGAATTTGCCGCTGGCTCTGATGTCTCTATAGTGGTTAAACACAAGATATAATTAATTTGGGTACATCTAGGAGGCAGTCTTTGGTCTCATCAATCTATTATTTGTTCCAGAGCAAATAGTTTTGGCCGAGGGCGAAATCTCAATACATTATATTTTATGTCAGTTTAATGCTGTATATTAGAGTGCTGTATATACGTACTTCTGACTGAATTGTCTATATAGGCCATTCTGCATCCTGTTTGTTTCTTTAATGCTAATTCAGAAATTGAACTGAAATTTTAAACACATTTTCAGCTCAATACTGAATGGAGCATAGCTCATGCAAACAGACTATGTTTTAAGTAACTCCCTAGCAATCATGATGCTTGTGAGGCTCTGTGGATTTGCTAATTACCAGCATATGCTCTTTTCCTTCTGTCAGCGGTTGTAGACACTGCGCAGCACTCGTTCTGTTCTCTGTGATGAGTTTATCAACCACATTCAACCACCATACAACTCCAAAGAACTGCTAATGAAAAACACATGTGGCTAGTGTAGCGTTACCAGCCTCTGGTAGACCACAGGCTAATAAAGTTAGCCGCTAATGCTAAAAGAGGGGAGTTTTAATGAATAGTGTGCAATATAGAGGTCAACCGGACATGATCAAATGCAGCTTTGACCATGTCAGTGAATGAAAACGAACTGCATTGATACAGAAGGACGCTAATGAAGGCGTAGACTGGGATAAAGCACAGTGTGACTAAAAACTAGAGCAAGGCTCCCGTCGTGAAAGAGGAAAGCCAAAGGCGATGATGTCACTCCCAAAAAACAATGCCTCATTCAGGCAGACTGGGGGGCAGGAAGCTGCTAGTCATTTAAAACTGGGGAGGAAAAAAACGACAACATCTGCTGCTGCGTCCAGTCCAGATGGATGCAGAGAGAGAGGGAGAGAGAGGCGGCAGCAATATTAGACCTATCCTTCATTGGCTCCCAGAGGTGGAAATCTTTCCACTTGGATACTGGCTCAGATCCGTGCAATATAAAGAAGTTTCCAGTCAGCTAGGTCGCAATGTGATACTCCCTTCAAAACAGACACGATAGACCACCCTCCTAAATGGTCTAATTTCCAATCCAGGCTCATTAGAAAATGTGCTCGTGCTAACTATTAAGATGCTTCTTGCATGTTTTGTGGCACTTTTAAATTGAAATGTCCAGTGAGTGGCGCTAAAAGCACTTTCGGTTTTATCCAAAATTTAGATAAAACAGGCATTGTTTGTTGTTGAAATGTGTCACGGGAATTGTGAAATGAGTGGCTCTAAAACGTTAATGCTCAATCGCGTTGGAAAGCATTAAATTCGACTCTGAACCTAACAGATAGTGTTAGCGAAAGCAAATGTGAGACAAAAAATGCATCTGTTGAAGCAACCATGGCATTTGCTTTTCACAGGACTCGTACTCGAATGCTTTGCATTACAAGTGCAGCACTGTACCGGGTGGGCTTCCAAGCAAGTTTACTACATCAGAAAACCCAAATATTTTGAGATACAGTTTAAAAATCTGCAAAATGTTAATTATTTGACCAAAATAAGTGAGAAATTCATATTATGTTGTATTTAGTTCTGACCTGAATACGATATTTCACATAAAAGACGTTTAAATATAGTCAGCAAGAAAATATAGTAGTTGAATTGATAAAAATTACCCTGTTCAAAAGTTTACATACACTTGATTCTTAATACTGTGTTGTTGCCTGAATTATTTTTTTTAGTATTCTTTAGTTCTTAACAGTTTTTTTGTAGTCGAACCCTTTCCAACAATGACTGTAAGATTTTGAGATCCATCTTTTCACACTGAGGACAACTGAGGGACTCATATGCAGAGTAGGGGGTGAAGATTTGAAGATCAGGGTATATTTAACTTGTTTTTTCTTCTGGTAAATATGTAAGTATCTTCTGTATAGCTTCTGAATGGCAGTACTAAATGAAAAAAAAAACATTATATTTAGGCAAAATAAGAAAAATGTACACATCTTCATTCTGTTCAAAAGTTTACACCCCTGGCTCTTAATGCATCATTTTTCCTACTGGAGCATCAGTGAGCATTTGAACCTTCTGTATTAGTTGCATATGAGTCCCTCAGTTGTCCTCAGTGTGAAAAGATGGATCTCAAAATCATACAGTCATTGTCATACAGTCAAAAAAAAAAAAAAAAATAAAATAAATAAATAAATAAATAAATAAATAAATAAAAAATAAAATAAAAAAATACAAAAAAAAAAAAAAAACAACAAAAAGAATTTGTGGGAACTGAAGGATTTTTCTGAAGAACAGTGGGCAGTTTTACTGTTCAGGACAAACGGGACTCATGAACAAATTCACGTCAATAAATGAATCAATTCAAATCACAAAAACAAAAAAAACAAAAAAAAAAACGGAGGTGGATCATTCAGGTACAGTATTAAGAATCAAGTGTATGAACTAATCAACTTTTGAACCGGGTCGTTATAAATTCAACTATTATTTTCTCCTGTGGACTATATGTAAACATTGTTTATGTGAAATATCTTATTCAGGTCAGAACTAAATAAAAAATAACATCCATTTTGTATGATCCCTCTTATTTTGGTAAAGAATTAACATTTTGCAGATTCTGCAAGGTGTATGTAAACTTTTGACTTCAACTGTAGTTATGTGATCAAACTGTCATAATGTACTATGGTGAAAGTGTTATGAGGTTATAAGAGTATTGTGCAAGAAACTTCGAGAAAATAACTTTATTAACCAATAGCTTGTCCTGTAATCATGATTTGTGTGAAATCATTTGTGTGAAACCCAGGCTCATTAGAAAATGTGCCCATGGAGCACACTATTACAATGCTTCTGGCACGTTTTGCGGCACTTTCAAAGTGAAATGTCCAGTGAGTGGTGCTAAAAGCACTTTCAGTTTATCCAAAACAGATAAGTTTTGTATGTTGTTGAATGTATCACAGAAATTCGGGAAATGAAATTTCTGGTGAGTGGCTCTAAAAGGCTAATGCTCTATAACATTTCGAAAACACTAAATCCGACTCAGGATTGTGTTACCAAAAGAAAATGTGAGATAAAATTGCATTTGTTGAAGCAACCATGCCATTTTGCTTACATCCACATCATAAGCGCAGCGCTGTACCAGGTAGGCTTCCAAGCAAGTTTATTACATCTGAAAATTCGTGAATTTGGCGAATTCAAATGTCAGAATGTATTAATTTACAAATCATGCACTATGGTAATGTTACCATAGTGTTTTGAAGTCATAGCAGAATATTGTGCAAGAAACTATGTGAAAATGCTTTATTAATCAATCTGCCCTGTAATCATGATTTGTGTGAAAAGGAATTAAAGCTATTGTTTTTTTGTTTTTTTTACTGCTACTAATGTTCATTTCACTTAGAACTGTATGTATTGGTACATTTTTGTAAAAATCTATGTAGATCCATATTTTTCCAGTGAGCTGAGAGCTTATCAGGATCAACTAAATGCTGGATTTTCAAAATGTGTGAAATATGTAAAGTTCACGGTATAGACTATAGATTTTTAATACACCAGTCTGTTATTGTGGGGACATTTCCATGCCTCTAAACATGACATGGAACAAAATGAAATGCGACTGGTTGCTTTAGCAGTCAGTCATATGGCCTCTTGGGCCGTCCTTGGCCATTCAAAGCAACAAAGGTTTCCAGACCTTCTGCCATCAGACTTAGGTTGCTTATTTCTATGCAGTTCTGATCTGAGTAACTATTATCAAACAGTCATTGACTGTGCACTGGATCATGACTCCATTCCAGATGAGCCATTGTCTATGCTTGGATGAAAGCATGAAAGCATGAAACTTCTTGCTCACTAGTTTGAGACCATGTTATTAACAAGTTATGCATGCCATCTGCTGGACAGATCAAGAAGGAGATTTAGTTTCAACCCTACCTGATAGAGTTTGGCATTGTTCCTCCACTCTCTCCATTCCCAGGCAGCTCAATGTGGAATCCATTAGGGATGTTCCATTGTGCTGGCTGGCTCAAGACATTTTCTGACCTGCTTCCTGGAATAGTGGTCCGTAGTGGACTTGCAGAGCTGGCTTCATCCGTCCCCAGCTCAGCATCGCCCTCAGCCCCTTCCTGCACGGTCTCCAGCTCCAGCTCTGGAGGTTCAGGGCCCATTAGGGCCCTCTGCTGGATGAGAGGGGTGAGTGGCGCCTCGAAGCTGACGCAGCTGTCCGTCTCGTCAGTGAGCGACAGCACGTCCAATGAATCTAGACTGCTGTAGCAAGTCCCGCCTCTCAGAAGCTCCGACTCGACGATGCGCTCGAATGTGGAGCTGAAGCCGTCCTGGCTCTCTTTCGTCCTGTCGTACTCTTCCTCTCCGTCGTCCTCTTCCTCCTCCACAGCTGTGGTCTTGGCGACCTGCTCGACGATGCTCTCAAACGTAGAGCTGAAGCTGTCCTGATTTCGGGTCTCCCTTTCCTCTCCCCCGTCCTCCCTCTCTTCCTCGTCCTCTACCTCAGCATCTGCTTCTTCTACGGAGAGTTCAAACGTGGAGCTAAAGGCGTCTAGGTTCCCCTGTGCTGATGGCTCTTCGAGGACCCCCTCCTCGTCCTCCTGCCCTTCACTGTCATCTTCGGTCCCGTTCTCAAACCTACAGATACAAAGATGCCAGTTAATGCATTCCCAGTGAAAATCGCATCACACAGACACACCTGGCTAAAGAGGTCTTGCTTTAGACTGTACACAAAGGCTCTTAGCCTGGCTGGCATGCGCTGTGCATGTTCCTATCTTTAGTCGGGCTGCTGTCACAGTTCTTCATCACGACTGCAGTGGAGGAGTCCCAGCAGAGAGAAGCATCATTCAGGACAGCTCCCCTGCCACGTATGGTGCCCAAAATATCTCCCCACCCTCATTGTAACATGCATGCCACATCATTTGTGAAGCCTGACACTGAAAATTGCACAGCTAAACTCTGTAATACATGTGTTTCATATTCAAAATATTTTGTAAGACATGACAAGCCAGGCATTGTGAATTTCAATGTGAAAACATGAAAGCCTTATCTTTCAAGGGGTTTATTGATTTTTGGGAGTCTGTTCAGACTACGTCTGGATCCTTTCTTGGAAAATCATTAGGTGTGTGTTTTGGAAGTCAATTTTATTTGTTTAGCACATTTGAGCAGTGCAAAATTCACTGACTCTTTTTCATTTCAAATTAGGCACATCACATGGGAAGTCAAACTTAAATTACATTCTTACATTCAGGCTATGTTTACACTAGTCAGTGTTGCCAAGTCCTGGGTTGTTTTTCATGTCTGCAGGTTGAAGCGGCCTCAATAACATAATATTTGGCCCCTAGAATGCTAATTTTACCAGAGGAGCCCCACCAAAAAACATGTATTTTATCCCCGGAACGCAGTTTTTCTGGGGGCCCCCCCTCGAAACACGCTAGTTTTGAGTAGCAATTGGGTGGGTTTTGTTGTGAAAACCTGGCAACCCTGACACTTGTGCGTTTAATTATAAACCACATAACTTTACGCTTATTATTTACACTACTCCAGACTTTTGAAAACACTGTAGACTCTGTTTTAGTTTGAAAACTCTGGGGTTGCGTTTTAGTGTAAACGGACCAAAACGGAGACTTTTGAAAACGATGGCATGGCTGCCCACATTCGCTCTGCGTATCCTTGACGACCGTGTAAACAATAACATCATGCTCATTGTGGTACCCATAGATATGTATAGGTAGATTCCCCATTCGTCCCCATTGTCATGTGACATGCATTTTCGGTTGTGTAGTCTGGATGGAGATCGTTTCTGAAACGTAGTGAAAACACCAGTGTAGACGAGGATCGCACTAGTGTAAACAGGGCAAAAACCCGTCCTCCTTAGTTATTGTTGCTATGTCCAACAAACAATGTCACTCTCAAACTAAACATCATGTTCTCACGCAGTGAGAAATACATTGCGTAGCAAAGAGGAAACTGACAACACAGACAGACAAGACAGAGCAGGTTACTTCTGGTATGAAACATCAGCTTTAAAATGTTGTAATTTATTAAGAAATTCAAACAATAAAGAACGTTTTTTGGCTCTTCAGTGTGTTGTGACAGATAACTGTATTGGCTTTTTAGATCAATCGACATTTGAACCGATCGTCTTTTCTTCCTTCCTTAAAGCACAAAGTGAAGTAAACATCAATGAACATCAGAACGGATTTATTTCAACCACAGAAAGACTTCAATACACACAGTTTTTAAGTTTAAATCCACCAAAGTTAATCTACTCTTCTCAGGGTTGCCAGGTTTTCACAACAAAACCAGCCCAATTACTACTCAAAATTAGCTCAAAAGTAGCCTGATCGCACTTTGATGGGGTCCCGCGGTAAAAATCACATTCCAGGGGGTAAAATACATGTTTTTTGGTGGGATTTCCCTGTTAAAATTAGCATTCTGGGGCTATTGTGGTCGTTTCAACCCATGGACATGGAAAACAACCCACAGCACCAATGTTAAAGTAGCCCAATTCCACAGGAAAACTGGAATTTTCAATTCCATTATGAATAGCATGCAACCCTACTTTTGACTATAAATGTTGATTCAGGCACTGTTATTAAGTATGTTTACCAGTGCACTTACAGTCAAGCTACAGTCTTCATCTCTCTATTCAATTATATGTGATATTTTGGTGAATATTTTAGGGATTAAATACATTTTATTTAAAGGTTTGGGGTCAAAAAATGCATGTTATTTTTTATTTAGTACTGACCTGAATAAGATATTTCACATAAAAGATGTTTGCATATAGTCCACCAGAGAAAATAATAGTTGAATTTATAAAAATGATCTTGTTCAAAAGTTTACATACCTGTCTAGTCACCTGAACGATCCACAGCTGTGTTTTTTTTGTTTGTTTTTGTTTTTTGTTTAGTGATAGTTGTTCATGAGTCCCTTCATGAGTCTGCTGTTCTTTAGAAAAATGGATCAGGGCCCACAAATTCTTTGGTTTTTCAGCATTTTGGTGCATTTATACCCTTTCCAACTGAGAGACTCATATGCAACTATTACAGAAAGTGCTCACTGATGCTCCAGAAGGGAAAATGATGCTTTAAGAGCTAGGGGTGTAAACTTTTGACCATTTTTCTTATTTTGCCTAAATATAATATTTTTTTCATTTAGTACTGACCTTCAGAAGCTACAGAAGATACTTACATGTTTCCAGAAGACAAAATACGTTAAATTTACCCTGAACTTCTTTTTTTTTTTTGTAACATAAAAGTATTTACTGTCACTTTTGATCAATTTAATGCATCCTGGCTGAACACAAGTATCTTTTGGAGATCAAAAGATTTCAAAATGATTGCTTCAGTCTGACAGAAGTCAAACTTTAAAAGTGTATATGAATGTATATCATATTTTACTAACCTTAGAGTACACAGGGGTTTGGTTGAGTCGTTTTCTGGGCTTTGAGGCGGCAGCGACTGTGTGTCTTCACCTTCACTGATGTCCTTATTACCATTTTTTGTTACAGGATCTAAGCAGCTGCCCTCAATCTCACTGTTTCGGCCTTCCTCTTCTAATGTCACCTTCTCATCCTCCTCTGCACTGGACTGTGTGTTTCTGTTATTTTCTGTATCGCCATCTTCTGCTTCCTCCTCTGTCTTTGTCCCATTACAGGGCTCCAAATCTCTCGCCGTAGAGCCGTCAGCCTCCTCCTCTCCCTCAGGTGCTGGGGGTGTATCTGTAGGTGGGGTGTCTGTGCGGAGGGGGTCATGCTGCCCCTCCTCACTCATGGTGGCCTCCTCAATCACAGTGTCCTGGCAGCCTGGGGTCACAAGGTCAGGGTCAGGAACAAGGGAGGGGGCTAGAGTTCACACCTATTAAGAAAGAAGGTGAGACAGAGCAATGAGATTTCGGATAAAGGTGGGCCCTGAAAGATAAAGGACAGTGACCTACTGAGAAAACAGAGACTGAGTTAATAAAAATGTTATTTTTGTTTTCTGTATGCACAAAAAATATTCTCGTAGCTTCATAAAATTACGGTTTGAACCAGTGATGTCACATGGACTATTTTAACAATGTCCTTACTACCTTTCTGGGCCTTGAAGGTGTCAATTGCTGTCTATGCAGGGCAAGAAAGCTCTCAGATTTCATCAAAAATATCTTAATTTGTTTTTGGAAGATGAACGAAGGTCTTCCCTACAACTATCCCTTTAAGCAAAAGTCTTCTTGTGCTCTCCATTTAATCTCAATACTGTCTAGAAGAAATAACTGAAATAATATAGAGATTTCATTTGTGATTTTTCTTTCCAATTTGCTGAATACTGCATCCATCAACTGTGTGATACCGGCATGTAAGACCACAGCTCACTGCACATTATAGGTGACATTAAGCATTCTGAAGACTGAAGCAGTCAGGTGGCAGGATCTTAAAAGTTTAAACAGCGATTCAGACTCCATTATCTGCTGTCATCTTTGTGTTTTATCAACCCTGCAGAAGTGCAGGATGGTGAGAATGCATTACCTTTGACTCAGCAAACTTCAAGCGCCACTGGTGTTTTACATGCTAGAGGCTCTTACAATACAACACACAGACCAGAACCATCCACCGAGGGTGAATTTAAGGGTCAGTCTGAGTCTAATTTTAAATGCTGCTCTGATTTCTAACATCTGCTCTGGGAAATCTTCCCTAAACTTAGTGGGCAGCAGCAGCAATGGACAGATTCGCCAACCCACTTTACTTCTATAATGTTACATATTTCCAAGTGCAACAGGATGTTCAGTGAATACAAATGGACTTGAATTTATCCATTAGATGTTAACTGCATTGTAGCATCTGCCGAACATTAATCAATAGACCGCACTAGCAATAGGAAGCCCGGATCATTTCACTCACTCTGAATCTCATTCAGCAAAATGGACTAATCTTCATTCACGTCCTTTTACTCATTTGAGCAGAGTTCAATTAAAATATTATATTTTTAATAGCCAAATTCCCTGAGATACTCCAATTAGGTATCATTGTAACGCATCCAAAGACTAATTACGAGATTACCGAGTCCCTGCTGCGTTTTCTGATCCAAATCTTTCACTTATTTCTCATGTGACAGATGCAAAAATGAAAAGTTCATGTGCGACCCTTAACTATAGCCTGCACAGCTTAAAAGGAAATTAATTTCAGAAGTGGTGAAAGTTATTACATTTCGATAAAATGTTACAAATAACAAACTTTTTTTTTTTTGGACAGTCTTCATTTAGAATAACGTGCCTTAAAAGGCTAGTTTACCAAAAAATGAAAATTCTGTCATTAATTACTCACCCTCATGTCGTTTCAAACCCGTTAGACTTTCATTCATCTTCTGAACACAAATTAAGACATTTTTAATGAAATGCACGAGCTTTCTGACTCTGCATAGACAGCAACTGACCTATTCAAGGCCCAGAAAGGTAGTAAGCACATCATTAAAATAGTCCATGTGACATCAACCATAAAGTTATGAAACTATGAGAATACTTTTTGTGCACAAATGTGTCAGTTGCGTTGCTGTCTATGCTGATAGCTCTCGGATTATATCAAACATACCTTAATTTGTGTTCCAAAGATGAACGAAGGTCTGGAACGACATGAAGGTGAGTAATTAATGACAGAATTATCATTTTTGGGTGAGCTATCCCTTTAATGAATCTGGCATAGTAGGATCAGGAATGTTTTGTTAGAAAAGAAATCTGGTCTATTTTTAATTCACATTGACTTTGAAGCTAAAATCTACTACTAGCATCATAAAAAGAACTGCAAAATAATGACAAAATTCATTCACACAGCTTTCCAACAATTAGCCGGTCCAAAACTTTTGAATTACATCTCTTATACTCATCAAGTCTGCATTTATTTGATAAAAATACAGTAAAATCAGCAATATTTTGAAATATTATTACAAATTAAAATAACTATTGTACAAATTAAAATAACTAATATATTTTTGTGATGCAAAGCTGAATTTTCTGCATTGTTAAGTCGTCAGTGTCATATGATTCTTCAGAAATCACTCTTATATGCTGATTTGCTGCTCAAGAAACATTTCTTATGATCATTGTTGAAAACAGTTGTGTAAACCAAAATACATCTTTTTCAGGATTCTATGATAAATATATATCTATAAAATAAATATGTAGTTAAAATCTTTTGTAACATTGTAAATGTTTTTACTGTCACTTTCAAACCATTTAATGCATCCTTACCATATAAAATATGATTTTTAAAATCACATTCAAATTATTTTCTCTTGGGCTCTTCATTAAACCCATTGAACAGGACAGATGCTAAGTAGCACATCATGACACATTAAATCTCTTTTACCAGATGAAACCAAATGGACAGATATACAAACATAGCCTGGAATACAAACAGCACACATGTACAGAAAATCCCTGTCTCTGGCAGAGAAACAGTCCAGCATCCTCTGAGTTAAATGTGAAGCTCAACCGCTTTCTTCTGCCGCTCTGACTCAGACGGTGCTGTTTAAAGCTTTCTAATGCTGAACATCTGATCGAATCAAACCGCAGTAAAACCCAAGCTTCCATTACATTAAAGCTCTATTGCCCAAACTGCCATTACATTAGGCAACAAATCAAATCTCTTCATGTCTATATTCAGTGCTGTTTGACAGAATACACACAAATTCATCTTAATCATACCAGTTACACATTATTTCAATTGAATTAGGTCAAGGGTGCTTGAATTGTGTGCCGTTTCCTACATTATTAAAACCTTTACCCTTGCAATTCCCCTTCTAAATGCTTGCAACATGGGAATTTTTAAAAACACACACTGGCTCACACCACACAGAACATTTTGATGTGACATTTAGCAAAAGCGGCTCTTAGAAAGTTACCTTTGACCTCGGCTCCTCATTCAAACACATGTGGTTAATGTTTGACATTCTGCATGGGCGCTCAGTACCCAAAGTCCATCCCAGCTGCAGATGATCTCTTCACATTGGAAACACATCAAGACTCACATGCATGATTCCATCACACACAAACAGAAACACACGCTCAGGCTCAGCTGCTGTGAGGTACCCTGTTGTCATGTTGGCTATTCCTCAGAGCCTGTGCGCTCTGTAACTGCCAGATACCCATAATTCCTACAGCAGCAGCACACGCCCACTAAACAACATGACAGATCACTCACTGAGGGTGTATATGTGTGACGCATGAGTGTGCATGTGTCAAGATTTGCCCTATATTGGTAGTAACAACAGGGATCAACAATAAGGATGATTTTCAATACCCATCACAAAAGAATAATCATCTGTTTAAATAAGTAAAAAAATACTCTCTGCACACTGAAAAAAGATGTTTTTTAGTGTTATAGAAGATTTTTATATTCAAAGAATCCATAAAATAATGCTTTCCGCAAAAATATTAATGTTTTCAACATTGATAATAGTCAGAAATATTTCCTAAGCAGCAAATGATTTCTGAAAGATCATGTGACACTGAAGACTGGAGTAATGATGCTGAAAATTCAGCTTTGCATCACAGAATTATATTTTCAAATATATTCAAATAGAAAACAGTTGTTTTAAATTGTAATAATATTTTACAATATTACTGTTTTTACTGTATTTTTGATCCAGTAAATGTAGCTTTGTTGAGCATTAATTTCAAAAACATAAAAAACATTACCAACCCCAAATTTTTAAAGGTAGTACATGTATTACACTTTTTATTCTGAATCTTAATCTGAATTTATTCTGTGCATACAGTACTTATTTACACTTCCTAAAACAATATACTGTGTGTATTTATTTTTTTCTTTCATTCTTTTCTTTGCTAAATGAAAATATAAATGAATAAATCATACATTTATGAACTCACCTTAGCAGGAAAACAACATGCACAAAAATTAATGACTTTTCAAAATGTTTTTTTAATGTTTCTAATCATTAGCATGTTTGTTATTTCGACAAAATGATCCTGGTGACAAATCAACAGAATTTGCATGACAAATGTAAAATACTTTGCAGAAAACCAATTATGTTCAAGATTAATGAATGTAAAAATTTTCTGTGGTAATGCAGCACTTACAGAAAAATATGGAAGCCTGTTTCCACCATTGAATAAAAAAAAAAAAGGTTATTGTGACTTTCTATCTCACAATTCTGACTTCTTTTTTCGGAATTCTGACTTTTTTCCTCAGATTTGCGAGATATAAATGCACAGTTATGACATTTTTTAGCATTGGTGAGTTTATATATCAAATTTCTGACTTATTTTCTAGGAATTCTGACTTCCTTTCTCAAAACAAGGTATAAACTCGCAATTGTGAGAAGTTTTTCTCAGAATTTGCAAATGTGAGTTTATATCCCCCAATTGTGTCTTATTTTCTAGAAATTCTGACTTTTTTTCCTCAGAATTGCGAGATATAAATGCACAATTATGACATTTTTTTTAGGAATTGTGAGATTATATCTCACATTATTATGAATAATTATTTTTAAATGATTATGATTATATCTCAATTGTGAGATTATCTGACAATTCTGTCTTTTTTATTTTCTCAAAACTGTTTCTCAAAACTGCAATTTCGAGTTTATATTGCGAGTTTATATCTGACTGAATTCTGAATTTGAATTTGAATTCTGATCTGAATTCTGATTTCTTTTCTCTGAATTCTGACTTTTTTTCTTAGCATTGTGAGATATAAACTCACAACTGTGAGTTATACAGTCAGAATTACGAGATATGGATGCACAATTCTGACTTTTTTCATGCAATTGTGAGTTTATATCTCAGAATCTCGAGTTATAAAGTCCAATTTTGAGGGAAAAAAGACTGATATGTTCTCAGAATTGTGAATTTATATCTCAAAATTCTGACTTCACTCACATCTGTGATTTTACATGTCAATTCTGACTTTATTTCTCAGAATTGCAAGTTTGTCTCACAATTTTGACTTTATAACTCGCAATTCTGAGAAAAAAGTCAGAATTGTGAATTTATATCTTGCAAATCTTAGTTTCTCAAAATTGCACGTTTGTATCATGCAATTCTGATTTCTCAGGATTGCGAGTTTATGTCACGCAGTTCTGAGTCAGAATCGGAAGATGTAAACTCACAATTGAGTTTTTTTTTTTCAGTGGCCGAACAGGCTTCCATAGGGTAAAGTGCAAGAGACCATTCTACAAACTTATTGTTGAGTCGTGAATATGATACTAAAATCTAAAATCATTGTGAAAGACACCTAATAGTTTGGGGACAGGTTCACTATATCTAACAATCATATATATCATCAAGTGCAAAATCATTCATAAATAATGTAAATAGTGACTTTTACTTTAAAAACACAAAGATTTTCTTTAGAGTTAGAGGTTCATTTACCATTATTAGCTTTATATAAAACAATGTAAGTCTATAGTGTTTCATTTTGATGCATTTGTCTGTGTGTGCACTTGACTGATTGACTGAGAGACTTCCAGTACTGTCAGCAGAACAGTAGGGTCTTCAGGGCAATCAATTCTGTTTAATTACTTTCCCTGGACCTGTCCGTCACCTTCACTCTTAACAACACACACACTGGCACTCATACGGCTACTGGCCTCTTAACAAACACACACACACCGTCACTGATAAACTCAAAGAACGGTCTTATCTTCAAATCAACAATCCTCTCTCAATCACCCAAAAAACCTTCAACATGCTTTCAGAGAGATCTGCCTCCACCTTTTGGCTGTCCTGTGATATTCTGAAGCAAAATTCGGTCGTTTTATGTGTGTTGGTTTTTCTGCAAGTACCTTTCGACAGCTTTGGCTTAATCTCACATCTTTATTGATTGGATTAAAATAAAGCAGTATTTCCTCAGGGATCATGGGTTGGCCACGCAGCAGAGGCCTGATAAAAAGTGCAAAGAGGCAGAGAGAGCTGCACTCAAAAAAAAAAAAAAAAAAAAAAAAAAAAAAAAAAAAAAAAAAAGAAAAGAAAAGAAAAAAGAAAATCTGCAGTTATTGCCATAGACAGCTACTTCTACCTGTCCTGACCCTTGAAAATTACCGTCAGTGGTGTAATCTCATGTAATCCAATTGATTCATGACATTTTGGCTTGAAGAAAGCAGGTAATTGACAGGTTACCATATGAGACATATTTTGGAGGGGGTCTTACAAAACACTTTTACAGTGCATCTGTACAAAATCATTACAAACTCACAACCTTTTACTCTAACCATTTCCTCAACATTAATCAAAAAATCTGTGTGTCATTCATTAGTCATTGTAAAGTGTCCTGTGTTGTGTCAGAAATTAATAAATAATACATGAATTAACATGTATACATGATGATTTAATAAACATACATATATAATTATTAGAATTACATTTTATAATTATATTATTTATATTATATTTAATATATTTATCTATAAAATATTTAATTAAATATGGTAATTATAGTTATAATTCTAAATATATTTTATATTTAAACATATTTAAAATACATATTTACATATTTAAAAAAAATACTCATACACATGGAGGCATATATAAAGCAAATATTAAAATATTACATATTTAATTATAAATGTAATTAATATGTACATTCATATATAAAATACACAAATATGTAATAAATACTATATATTTTCAAAATTGAAGAATTTAGTTGAATAATTGTTTTATAATTATATTATGTACATTCATTATATTTAAGATATTTTAATATAGTAATTCTAAATATATTTAGATATATTCTTAAATATAACATTTTATACAATTTTCATGCTAATGTTAGAATTAATGTTTAATGTTAGAATTGCATTTTATTATTATATGTGTATTATATTAATTGTATACATATTTTTTGATAAATATTTGAAATACATATTTACATATTTTACAACTATACAACAAATATTTTATTATTACATATTTAATTATAAATATACTACATATAACACTTCGCAACAACTAAATCGCAATATTTAGTTGAATAATTATTAGAGTTACATATTATTATTATTATATTATATTACATTCCTTATATTTACGATATTTATATACATATATTAATTATACGTAATAAATATAATATTTTATACAATTACAATTATAATAGTTAGAACTGCATTTTATAATTAGATTTGTATTATATTAATACACATATACATATGTTGTGAGAATGTAAAATATTTATATTTGCTATTTATTTGTTTTTTATAAACCAAATATTTATTACATATTTAATTACAAATGTAATTATTATTTAAAATAATATCTAAAATTAAAATATGCTGAAGAAAATTACTACATATTCAATTACAAATATGTAATAAATACTATATACATACACACATATAATGGTTGAATTATAGTATGCCACAACAGAATACAGCTTTATTTCACACCAGCTGCCTACGACATGGTGCACTACGCAGTCAGGCGTTCTTATAAAAACTTTTTTTATTTATTTTTTTTTTTAATATATATTCAGTATATAATAAAAAAAAAAAAAAAGTATTTCAAACAAGCATTCTCATTCATTCTCGATTCTCCTCTCCTCTCTGCATAGTCAGACCTATCCAATCTACCTGTCTGGGACCATTAACACAAAAGAGAGCCACTATATCACAAACAAACCCATCATGCCCTTCTCCATCTCTATGCAGTCTGGATACCGGACGTCTGCGTGACCCACTAACCCTTTTCAGACGCGAGATGACACCGCCGCACACGCACACACACAGACAGACAGACACACACACACACACAAAAAGACTGACCATTACAAACGATCAGCACGCCGTATTTAACTCTCTCGGGAGCTGCAGTGCGCTAAATATATCGATGCTGTCTACCTTACCCACATACAGCCGGCTGCGTAATGCTGGCTTTCCGTGCGTAACGGGTTACGGGACATCAAAATACAGGCTTCAAGATGACGGAGTAAGTGCAGACTGTCTTTTTCTCCTGACTCGTCAGGGGTCCTGTGAAGGAGACCACCACCGAGTAAACGAGTGTGAACAACTGAGCCGTGTGTAAATGTGATTTAAATCACCTCGTTCTGTCACTTCCACTGCTGTCAAGGTCAGACGTCCTATTGTATCATGTCACCGTATCACTTACAACGTCTTCACTTAAATCATCCCCGGGATAGAAATCTCATTAAACGCATCCAGCTCCAGGCTTACACGCACACACCTTTTTAACAGGTAGAGAGAGAGAGAGCAAGTGATCATTTAGGGCGTCTTGTGTCTCGTCTGGCACTGGGATGTCTGGTTGTCTGACGCCTATATTCCCACTGTTTCATGATGATACTTGGGCTAACAATAGATCAATAAGCATTGCTATTGCATTGCATTGCATCGTCAGACATAAAACTGCATGCATTACAAGATGCATCATCATTTGCATTCATACAGTAAGGTGCTCTGCAGCTGTTGAAAGCATCACAGCTCAGGTTCTGCCTTAAATACAGCCTGTGTCTAACACATACAGTGGCTCCTTGTGTTTAAGGCATCGTGGAGTAAAACACACACACATACACAGAAAGCCTGAATCGCAGCCATATTATCCCCAGCCTCCTAGTGCAGTAACCATGACAACAGGATGGCTGGGAGACACTGCGCTCTCTCAAAAGGCTTCGGCTGGTGCTTTCTTCCTTCCAAAATAGACCCCAGAAGCTTTTCAAGAGCACCTCGTCCTCCATATAAAACAGAAGGAGTCTCTCTAGCATTTAAAACCAACCAGGCCACACATATAACCTGAGAACACGTTGCGTTTTCATGCACGCCACAGAGAAAATAACTGCCGGCATTGCAAACCTATGCAACTTAAGCGTTTAAATGTGCATCAAAGAGCATAAGCCCTGACGCGAGCACAGAATGCGTTTGTGATGCGTTAACGCAATTATACGCGTCCCAGATGATAAATAACTGATATACATATATAAGATAGGCTACTCACCACCAAAAATTGCAACACAAATCCCTCCGGCGTCTTGTCTCCCCTATATCATCCGAGCTGATCGATTTGCTGTTTTTAAGAAGGCAGCTGTGCAAGCTGTATCGGAACCGAATCTGACACCTGCCGTCTCCTCTCGCCACCGCGTGGACAGCGCACAGCGACCGACAGACCGACCGGCTGCGCGCGAGAGCTCGGCTGTGTGTGTGAGTGAGCGCGCGAGCTGCGGCGGCTGTCTCGTGCCCCCGCGACGCGCTGGACGAGCAGCAGTTCAGACTGTTGCTCGGAGTCTTTCCACATCAATAATACATTATAAAGCACAATTCACGCGCACTGGGGGGTTCTAAGAGAATATTCAGACTCATTCGTCTTATATAAGCCATCGTGACAATTCAAAATCAATATGACAGGGGGAAAAGGCGTTTTCAGATAATGTTGGCTTTCATTCCTCCACAATTTAAGGGAAATGGAATATGTGCAGTTGATCTGGCATATTTTTACCGTCTTAAAATGTTTACCAATTTATATATATATATATATATATATATATATATATATATATATCACAGTATTATAGTATGTAGTATAATTATTATCTAATGGCATTTTATTTAGTATTTTAATTATTTGACTAATTTATTATATAATTCGGATTTTATTATGAATTATTGTAATGTCTCATGTTCTTCATGCAGTTGAAAAACGTGTAAATAATCTGTCTTTTTGAATATCACATTATAATACACATTACATGCAAAAATACAACAAATAAGCCTGTTGAAGCATATCATAATCTTTTCTTTTGCCCTGAGACAATTAATAATAATAATAATAATAATAATAATAATAAAAATAATAATATTAAGCTATATACCAGTTAATTTAAGATCCTTAATGTTTCCACAAATATCTTGACTTTTAGACAGGCAATATTTCAGGCATACCTACTGAATTTGAATTGGGACCTAACCCAAGAAGTCCAGGACAATCTTGAAAGGAACTGTAATGGAAAAAAAAAAAAGAAAAGCCAGAAAAACGAAAAAAGGTGATGGAAACTTGCTTTTTTTTCTAAAACATAACACAATACTTTTGTAATTCAAAATATGAAGAAACATCTGTTAAAAAAAAAAAAACAGAAAATTCTTAAATCAGACCTTTTTTTTTTTTAACAAACTTTTTACAGACTTTAGCCTATATGGGCCATTCTACAGAACTGGTGCAAAGTCAGAGTTGAAAACATCTTGAAAAAACTTGTTCTTTTTTCACAAATTTTATATATGGAAATTGTATAATATCCAAGGTACACATTTCTAGTAATTGTGCAGTTTATTCTTATGTTGTATTTTCAGTCCTCTCCCCAAATATGTCACTACCTAAACATAGTAATATATAATTTAATAAGAAGGGTTATATTGACCTACATTGTAAATACATTTTTTGGCTAGTTTATAACAATTTTTTTCAGAGGTAAATCAATAACAATTGCATTTTTAACAATATTTTAAGTGTAATATTTATGTGATTTGTTGTATTTTGAAAGCAATTTTTCTTTGTAAAAGGTAAAAGTTGATCATACTGATTTCAAACTAATGGATCCATTTGAATATACATTAAAACAAAAACTATCAAAACATCTTAGTTGATAATTCAGTATGCTTTATTTTTGACAAATCATCCCATGTTTCTGTCGTGACAGCACATTTTCGGTAGTGACAGTAATACTTTGATAGCAACCACATCACATTTCAGAATTTAATCTTGCAAACTAAAACACTACTAAAACACTAAAATACAAAATATTTTTGCTTAACTCTACTAATATTGTGTTTTTTTTCCCCAAATAAAGAATTATGTGTTCCCTTTTGTCACTAACAAAACAATGTTGGCATGTTTCAGGTGTGACTGTTTTGGTAGTGGAAAAAAAAAAAAAAAAAAGTCACTACCGAAACGCCACCAAATATTATGTTTTATTTAATATTTCCTCATCATAAATGTAGGGGTGTAGTTAAATTAGTCTCAGCCAATGGACAAAAACCTACACTGTTTCGGTAGTGACATGTAAATGGGGGACAGATTTTTTTTTTTTTTTTTTTTTTTTTTACATAAAATAATGTTTTTTTGTTTTTGTTTTTTAACTCAAAATATTCAAAAAGATACTTTTAAAAACAACAATGGAAATAAATGCACAGTTTATTTCAATATCATTTGCATAAGTTGAAATTTAGGGGTTAGGGTCAGGACAGCCACCTCCCAATTGAAAGTACCCAATAAATTATAATTTTATATATATTAAGCTTACTAATATTTTAAATATTATTGTGGACTTCAATAGATAATAGAAGGATCTTAGTAAACATCCTTAAATGTGTCTTTGTTGTTGTGGGACAGCAGTTTGCACCAATTCTGTAGAATGGCCCATATAGTGTGACTACCAGCCCTGTTCTCTCCTACTGACATTTGCATATAATGTTGTTTAAAAACCCTTTGATAATGGATAGAAAACATCTGATATTCCATCTGTGACTAAGAGTGGGAAACACTGATTGTTTGCACTTGAAAAGAGAGTATTAATGGATCTATACATTAATTGTTTTTTTTTTTTTTTCTTTTTTTTTTTTTTTTTTTTTTTTTTTTTTTTCTGATAGTCTTAATTAAGCAATAAGGTATGAATGCCATGCTGTACTCCTGGCTAAAGGGTGCTGTCTTATATTCTTACATTAACTAGCCCGTAAATACAATAAGTGTGATTATGTGACAAAGGCAATTTAGGATGCTGAAACCTCACTAACTCAGTAAAATCTAGTGATTGGGAGCTGTCAGTTTTTGATAAAGCTATACATTAGATTTTAATGGGCAGGTCTCTCCTGTTTGTATGTAATTTGCATTTTGCACCAGAGCATTAAAATGAGCCAGTGAACACCCACACTGTCATCCTGATGTTCATCCAAGGAGAAACTGGAAAGGAAACCAGAATTAAAGAGAGAGGGAGGGGAAAAAAAATAAAAACATACCATTCACCTGTGCTAATGATACTTCAGGGACCTGGAGGTGGATTTATGGGCTCTGCTTGTGTAGTTGAGTGAGAGAAAATGAAAATTGTGGGATCAGGACGACTACAACAGCAGACCCCCAGACACTGTCAATCTTAATCACTTATTCATTAGACTTCCACCCTCTTCCTCGGCCATCCCTTCATCCCATGGGATCCGGTAGAGGCAGGTTGGGGGGCGGGTGGGACATCCCGGCTTGACAGCAGGAGGAATCCTGAAGGAGTGTCCATGTTGGGAATGTCGCAGGATGGTGGAGTGTCCTATACAGAAATGGGGGATGAGAGGAGACAAAACAGAGGTGTTTTTGATGGGGGAAGGGTGAGAATGGATGAAAGGTGTTATAGAGCTTAAACAGATGGAAATTATTGTACCATGGACGGATGGATGGGTGGATGGATAGACAGATTGGAAGAGAGATGTGAAATGAGCAGTAAGAAATGAATTTGAAAATAATAAGGCAAAAGAATGAATGTTCTTTCATTGTTGTCACCCTGATGTCATTTTAAACCCTTACGGCTTTTATGTTATTTTATTTATTTTTCTGTGTGATATGCATCACATCAAGTTTAATTTAAAACTGTAATCCAAATTGATGAAAATTGTATATCCAATTCAAATACATGATTCTTAAATTTAGGCCTAAGTATTCAGTAATTGTTGAAATTTGCATTATCTAAAATTAATAAATGCTGTAGAAGTACTGTTCATTGTTAGTTCATGCTAACTAATGTAGTTAACCAGTGTTATCACATGAAACCTTACTGTAAAGTGTAACCATAATAAATATTTAAATAACTGCCATTTTTATATGAACTATCCCTTTAAAGAAAATTAAGATATGGTGGCTGGGAGGGACACACGGGTGGGTGGGTTCAGTGATGGATGTGTGATGGATGGAGGGCGTGATGGAAAGAAATGAATGATGAATGGACGGAGGGAGAAAATAGAGTGTGACAGAGACGGGAGGCATGGGAAGAGGAGGAAGAGACTGGCCTTGGGGATACTTAGCAAGCGGAGACAGTAGAGCCAGGGGACAGCATAGACTGGATCTCATTGGTCATTTGTGGGTCTTCAGTCCAGGGATAAGAATGAAAGAGATGCTGCTGGTTTCCCATAGGCCTCTCCTGAACCCTGGTCCACTGCTCCCAATGGGCTGTTTTCTCACCACACAATACACACTGGCTGGAGGCCAGCAGGACTGTCCAAACAGAAACACGCATGGACAGAAGGAGCCTGGGAGATAGCGGGGTGAATGTAAAGACGTCTGGGGGCGTTCGGAGAACTGGTTAGTCTAGCTTGGGGAAGGGGGGAGGAGCTGGAGTGTAGGTGCAAAGCACTGTGGGTAAACTCCATGGGGACAGGTGAAGGAGGCAGTTAAAGAAGTTGAGTCAGCAGGAGAGAAGGAACAAGGGGGTACAAAATGAATAGAATGATGAATGTAGGTACAGTATGATGGCTCTACGGCGTTAGAATGAATAAAAATCTCTCATTATTTACTCACCCTCATGTCGTTCCAAACCTGTGACGGCTTTTTAGTGCCACATTAAAAAAATACAAAAAAATCAAAAATTTTGAGATTAAAGTTGTAAAATATTTTGAGAATAAAGTCAAAATATTTAATGAATAAAGTCAAAATTATGAGAATAAAGTCAAACTGTTTCGAGAATAAAGACTAAATGTTTCGAGAATAAAGTCGAAATTTCGAGAATAAAGTCTAAATAAAGTATCTGCATTCATTAGGTCTATTTGTAGTGCACCAGCCACCCAATAAAACCAATAAGCTTTGTGCTTTTTTTTTTTAACAAAGTCTCAGCTTGTGTAGTTTTATAGCGAAATGTCTTGCAACAATGTGTTTTTCAGGCTCTTTAATGTGCTGGGACAGATCGCTGTATTCATGTGACCCAGAAAGGTAATAAGGACATTGTTAAATAATCCATGTGTAACCCCCCCCGGGTCCTACTTGCCCCCGCTCTGAGCAGGTCTCAAACCCGGGTCTCCTTGGCATGGGAGGTGGGTGCACTAACAAGGATACTAAAGACTGCAGCCTCGCTAGTGCACCTCTTGAGATCAGGGGAGTGAGGTTTACCTGCAAAGCACCTACCCACTGGCCTCCGTTACACATGTGACATCAGTGGTTCAACTGTAATGTCATGAAGCTATGAGAATACTTTTTATGCGTGAAGAAAACAAAAATAATGACTTTCTTCTCTTCCATGTCAGTCTTAGACGCATGGTAAACGAGTACCACTACGCAAGAAATATATAATAGTCAATATTTTTGTTATCATTGGACACCAAAAAATATTCTTGTAGTGTCATAAAATTACAGTTGAACCACTGATGTCACATGGACTATTTTAATTATGTCCTTACTACCTTTCTGAGCCTTGAACATATTAGTTGCGTTGCTGTCTATGCAGGGTCAAAAAGATCTCAGATTTCATCAAATATATCTTAATTTGTATTCCGAAGATGAACAAAGGGCTTGACGAAAACGTACATGTGGGAAATTTTTCGCAAGACACAAAATACATACCGCCATGTACGCTTCGTGACATATTCGATGTGAAATGTCCACTGAGTGGCGCTAAAAGAGCATTCGGCAATTTACCCTGGAACAGATGAACGTACATATGGTACGTTTTATGCGATGGATTTTGGTTTTGTACGCGTCACCGCAGTTCTGACTTGAAATGTCCGTTGAGTGGCACTATAGCTCTAATGCTCAGTGACGTTTTAAAATTACGTACCATCTGCACTACACCTAAACCTACCCGATTATATGAACAAAAGCGGAAGTGACGTAAAAACGCAATCACAAGCATGCTGTTTTAGATTGTTTTTCGATCTCTCATCTTTCAGCTCTTTCATCCTGAGTCATGTTTGTCACGGGATTCGTACCAAAGGATTTCGCATCCTATGTCAAATTTCGTGCTGACTGAGCTACTGAGCAAGCTTGTTACGTCAGGAAAGCAAAACATATGGAGCTGTAATCATAACTGTGTATGAAAACGATTACAAGTGCTTGCTGTTTGGCAGTTTCTAGTGTTTATTTCTGTTGGAAACTGCAGTGATATGTACTTACTGGTACGTATTTCGCATCTTACAAAAAAGTTCCCACAGGTACGTTTTCATCATGAGATCAGGTAGAGCTTGCAACAACATGAGGGTGAGTAATTAATGACAGAATTTTGATTTTTGGATGATCTGTTTCTTTCAATGTGACACATTTACTCACCAATGACAATACATGGTCTGTTTCTTTAATATTGGTTAGAGGAGGATATGGGAGATGCTGAGATGCTGAAGGTGAACGGTTGCTGGGGTGCGCTGGCATTTTAGCTGATTCATAGAGAGAAGGTTTTGGTTCAGCTGTACAGTATCAGCCCAGTGAACAGGAACCAGTCATCCCTTGACATTTGAAAAGCCTGACAAGGCCATAATATCTGCAGTACTGCTAAGAATGTGTGTGTGTGCGCGCGCTATATTCTAATAGAAGATCTACACAATCTATTAAAGACTAGATGTTTACATTATCTGAAGAAAACATGAGTGGTGCTTACCTGTGCAAAACTCACTGTCCATTTGCTTCCACATGATTTGTGGTATCATTCATCTGAAATGCCTCTAACCCTTAAAGTATCAACAATAGCACCATTAAGCATGACAAATCTGCTCAGTGTCCCGTTTAATCTTAGAGGTACTTAAGGCAGTTTATTTCATTAAAGACATTTAACGAGTTTTGGATGAGAAATTTTGCATTTGATGGGTTTAAACACCTCCTTGATCTGCTGCAAATTACTGCCAGGACGTCTGATGACAGAAATGTCATACTTAAATGTCAGAGTGTTTAGCCGTAATAGAGCGAACCGACCAAACAAAGGGCCTGAGCGTTTATCTCTCCGCCACTGCTGCAATCTCTACACTTTCATTAGGCAAATACAAAAGCATCTGATCACTCACTGTTCTGCTTTATTCCATGCGATTTCCTTCTGTGTAAGAGTGTGTTTGAGATGGCACAAATGCCTCTGTGCACATGTGTGCATCACCCTGACTGCTGACTATGCTGAAACAAAAGAAAGATACAGCAAAAATATGGATTAAACTACTGCACCTCTATGTTTTAAGTTCTATTTCCCATTTGCTTTTTTACAGGAAGTAATAGCACACTAGTTGTGGCAAGCATGCGCATTCAATAATGAATCTGCATATAAAGGTGTGTTTGGCTCAAAATAACAATGGCTTAATTTAAATACAAAGCACCTATATTTTAGTACATTTAGTGCTTGGTTAAACTGTATTGTGTTTGGTTAGCTTGCTGTGAAATATTTTAAGGTGCAAATGATCTCTGCCACAGACGTGATTACACATGCAATGCCCATGTGTGCATGTGTGAGAGAAAACAAAAGCACGTTTGTTTGCACATTGTGACATTTACACAGTATTGCAACATGCAGCCGTCCTGTAACAAAACACGGAGTGCATAAAGATGTCAGATTCCACCTGTCATGTGGAAAATTGACAAGAACAACAGAAAACCCGGCGGGAAGCAGAAATAAAAATAATGTTCATGTGACTCCCAGTGCGGACCAGACGGCGGGACACGATTATGGCTGTCCAATAATGAGCTAGTCAGCACGAGTTAGCATCAAGAGGGACAAGAAGCAAATCTGACATGCAGACCTATCTATTTAATTACCGCACACTCCTGATGTGAGAGAGAGAGAAAGATGGTTGAAGGTTTATTTGGTTATTAACACATCCATTATCACTCACACTCACACACCGACAAATGCACACACTCATTACTGGCTGAGTTGAATTGATATTACAGTGCTTGGTCCAGGTTATAAAATAATGAAATTAGCAGCTCTTGCAAAGGCAAGCATCACTATTACCCACGGTACTCTGGTAAACACGCACCGAAGGCTAAAATGGAAGAGAAGAAATTGTTGAATTATTTTTGTTTTCTTTGTGCACAAAAAGTATTCTCATAGCTTCATAAAATGAAGGTTGAACCACTGATGTCACAAGGACTATTTTAACGATGTCCTTACTACCTTTTTGGGCCCTGACCGTGTCAGTTGTGTTGTCTATACAGGGTCAGAAAGCTTTCAGATTTCATCAAAAATATCTTAATTTGTGTTCTGAAGATGAACGAAGGTCTTGAGGGTGAGTAATTAATGACAGATTTTCATTTTTGGGTGAATTATCCTGGTAATATATCAAATTAATTATTAAATATAATTACCTGTAATTAATTTCTATAGGTGGCACTCCAAGCATCTACTTATGCCTAGCATCTACAATACCTATGTCTACCTATTTATCTATCTACAGCTGAGGTCAAAAGTTTACATACACCTTTGCAGAATCTGCAAAATCTTAATTATTTTACCCTAATAAGAGGCATCATACAAAATGCATGTTATTTTTTATTTAATACCGAACCTGAATAAGATGTTTACATATAGTCCACAAGAGAAAAAAAAAAGACCCTTTTCAAATGTTTGCATAGACTTGATTGTTAATACTGTGTTGTTACTTGAATGATCCACAGCTTTTAGTTTGTTTTTTTGTTTTTCTTTTAGTTTAGTGATAGTTTTTCATGAGTCCCTTGTTTGTCCTGAACAGTTAAACTGGCCGCTGTTTTTCAGAAAAATCCTTCAGGTCCCACAAATTCTTTGGTTTTTCAGCATTTTTGTGTTTTTAACCCTTTCCAACAATGACTGTATTACTTTGAGATCATGTTTTCACATGGAGGACAACTGAGGGACCCATATGCAACTATTACAGAAGGTTCAAATGCTCACTGATGCTTCAGAAGGAAACACAATTCATTAAGAGCCGGGGGTGAAAACTTTTGAAATCTGAAAGATTTTTCTGAAGAACAGCAGGCAGACAAAAACGGGGCTCATGAACAACTATCACTAAACAAAAAAAACAAAAAAAACCAAAACACTACTGTGGATTATTCAGGTAACAACATAGTATTAAGAATGGGGTCATTTTTATAAATTTAATTATTATATTCTCTCGTGGACTACATGTGAATGTCTTTTATGTGAAATGTCTCATTTGGGTCAGTACTAAATAAAAGATAACATGTATTTTGTATGATCTCTCTTATTTGGGTTGTGGGATTACAAATTTAAGAATCTGTTTAAAATATGCTGATCCTATGTTCTGACATAGCATCACATGAAAAACAAAGGTGAAATACATTGTATTTAGCATTTAAGGTAAAAATAATTAACATTTTGCAAATTCTGCAAAGGTGTATGTAAACTTATGCCATCAACTGTATATATCTAACTAACAAATCAAACTTTTTGAAATTCAAAACTTTTTAACAAATTTTCCATTTCGAAGATAAGAAGACGACAGGATGTAGGATGTTTACTATCTCTGTTTAAATTCAAGAATTCTCAGGTTCTGAATGGTGCACAGCAATATTTCTTGCGCATCAAATCAGCATATTAGAATGATTTATGAAGGATCATGTAACTCTAAAGACTGGAGAAATGATGGTGAAAATTCAGCTTTGCCATCACATACATGCATATATAAATATTTTGACTTATTGATAAAGCAGCAACTAATGCTGCTGTGCAAAATTCAGCTGACAGTCCCGGGAAATCAGTGCATAAAATATAAAAAAAGTTCTGTAGGTTCACTCTGTTCCTGCCTGTCACTCAGAGAGCGAACTGAAGAGCTAGACTGGAACACAGGAGACAACTCTGGTTCTAGTGAAAGTGCAGAGTAATACAAACATACACAGAAAGAAACAGAGGGAGGGAGAGCAAACAGAAAGAAAGACAGAGGGAGAGATTAACTGGTGAATGTTGACCTTGCCAGCTGGTGGTTGAAGGAGCTACTTACACACACTCACACACACACCCGGATATAGCTCTCTGGAGTGCACGAGCTGTCAGGTTGGCACTATGATGCAGTGGAGGAGGGGCCATATAGGGTGTGAGTTTATACCAATCCCTAAACATCCTCTCCAACACAAACACTCCACATGCTTACCCAAAATCCCACAGGCTGGGTGTATCGCCGTTCACAACTGGCCTGGCATGGGGCATCACAGGCCTAAATCACATCTGATTTCTGACCTCCATACGGTCAGTCCAGACGTAGCAGCAGATCTCACACTCCATCAACAAATCTGCTTCAAACATTTGCTTGGTCTAAATCCAGACAGCCATGATGCACACTGTAAGAAATGTTTTCATAATTATAACAACACCAGCCGTTTTTATCTACTTAACCTATTACAATAATTTGTTATTTGTGTATTCGATTTTATGAGGGTTTAGAATTTTAACTTGACTTCTTCTTTCAACAGAATGTTTTATTAAGTATTTTAAAGTGGCCGGATAAAGTGAAATGAACTTAAGTAGTCAAGTAATTTTGACATCACTTTGATATTAACTTAAAGAAAAAAACGAAAATTCTGTCATTAATTACTCACCTTCATGTTGTTCCACAGGACCGTTGTTCATCTTCAAAACACAAATTAAGATTTTTTTTCGGACCCTCCATAAACAGCAACACAACTACCACGTCCAAGGTCCAGAAAGGTAGTAAGGACATGGTTAAAATAGTCCATATAACATCAGTGGTTCAACTGTAATGTTAAGGCTACCAGGATAGTTTTTGTGCGCAAAAAAAAAAAACAGACAAAAAAAAAAAAACTTTATTCAACAATTTCTTATCTTTTGTATCCGTACAGTCAGAGGGTGAGTAATTAATGACAGAATTTTCATTTTTGGGTGAACAAACCCTTTTAAAACTTAATTTGTTTATTGTTAAAAAAAATATTTTATTATTATTTAAAATATTACAGCTTTTAAAATAGTGAAGTATTTAACTATTTTAATAATAATAAATTAGATATTTGTTTTAATTATATTATCCTAGTTTAATAAAAAAATAAATAAATAAAATAATGTTTACAAACTGCCATCCTATCTATCAATAACTGCAATTCTGTATCAGCTCTCACAGGGACTGTTTTACATTGAAATTATTAGTGGATCTTTTCTGTCGTAGGTTTGATTTTTAAGTTTATGGGTTTAATTCCCTTGTGAATGCATGAACTGATAAAATGCATACCTTGCAAATGTCTTTAGCAGTCCAGTTATTGGTTTGAGACATATTAGATACTTCTGTATCATTGTTAGACACTGAAAAGATCATTTAAAATAATAATTTGTTGTCTTACCCTTCGACGTGAGACACAAAGGGTTGACATTGAAGCTTTAAGGTCCTGCATTGTTTGGCGATGGACAGTCATTCATTTTATTCATAATCACACTCCGTCCAGTCTCTTCAGAAGATCAATGCAGAAGAAATGAGAAGAGACAGTTTCTGTATTAGCATCATAAATCCTTATAGAGCAGAGCATCCAGGTGCAAAAGCAAACATCTACTCACACTTGCTTTAGATAGCATTATTTCTGATATGAAAAATGTGTTTATAGTTCAGAACAACAGCTCCAATTTGGTGTTACACACAGAACTCAAAATAACATTGTATGTTAATCTAACCATATAAACAACCGGCCTCTGCCACTTTTTTTAAACGACTTTTATCTTCGCTGCCAATCTGTAATAAGGTACATGTAAAAAGAAAAATAGGATTTGCCTGATTACAAACTAAAACCTCATGCACCACAAGGGGGCGTTGTTCAATAGTGAATTACACCATAGCCACGTAAACTGTAACTGTATATCGCTTAAGCTATAAATTATTGATAACGTGTGAATAATACAGCAACTGATCATAAACTGCCCTACATTACAGATTTGCATTTTTTATTGAATTACTATTTAGTAATTAACTTAACACTTTCACCCATTATTAATTATTACAGAGCAATCTGAGATTATGTGCTTTTTGTCAATGGTGAAGGTCCATTGTTGGGTTCAAACCTAAAATCTTTAAATTGCCAGCCCAGGTGTTTATCTCCTACACTAATACATTAAATCTGATTATATAACTGACTGACATATTTCCATATGAACCCTGATAAGGATTTGACCCAGAAACCGTCACATTCTCACATGCTTATGTTGTCACTGCAGGTCAGGCTGAAAGATGAATAGACTGAAAGAAATGAACTTTCCTTTACTGTGGGAAAATACCAGTTAGACAGACATCGAACCTCTACATGAAACTGAAACGATCTGAAACTGGGTTCAAACACTGTTGACTTTAATGAGGCAAACGGACCACATTTTCTGAACATCTACCATGCCTGCATTTCTTCTGACCTCCCCGAGCAGCAGTTTCACTGCACTATCACTTGTTGTATCATGATACAGGTTTTCTGTGAACTGTTGTTGTACAGATACGGTCTATAAATGCTGAACCAGCAGCAGTGTGATTCCATGTGAATCTAGAGACTGAAAACACACAGGCAAATCACTGTTGTTTGAAGCGAACAGCAAATCATTATGCCCGCAATTGTTTCATTAATGCATAGGTAAATGTCACAAAAACAAGTCCAGATCACATTTTACACTACAATCAAAAAAGATAAAAATAAGAACATATTTCTAAGGAATGATTTAAAAATGTTAGTTGTAACATTTTGGTATCCTGACACAATTTTCACGATAATTATGCAAATTCTTAATACCATAATGAATCTGGATTTTTTTTTTTTTTTTAAATAAATTGCAGCAGTCATTTGCAGTAATTATTCTCAGTGGTGATTCTCACTGGACTCATATTAGCATGTTTAAACTGCAGTAAAAAATACTGCAATTTCATGTTTTTTTTTTAAATCTACAACACCATTATAGGCAGTACAACAAATACTCACAATGTAAATATTTATAAGTATTTATATTGAAATGAAATATCTAATTGTTTTAATACTGTAAAAATGTAAAAAAAGTTAAAAACAACCCATCCCTGGGTGAAATATGTACAAACTCAGCAATTAGGTCTTTTTTATTCAACTCAACAATTGCTTACACAATAATATATTTCTTTTCCTAAACTGAACCCAAAATAGAATATTGAAATGATTTCTGAAGGATCATGTGACTGGAGTAATGTCTTTTTTAATTTATTTTTTTTATTTTTTTTATTTTTAATTTTTAATTTAATGTCAATTTTTTAATTTACAACCCATTTTGGGTTATTTTTAAAACAGTCATATAGTAGTTTTTAAGCAATAGTTGAGTTAAATAAAACTAAACATGTAAAAGTTGGGTTTGTCTACATTTCACCCAGCGCTGGGTTGTATTTAACGAAGCATTTTTTAATTGCAGGACAGAGAATTGTTTATTTTCCTTACAACAATACACATTTAAAGAAAATACATGGTTAATTATAAAAAAGCAAAAGCAACATATATTTACTTAATTTTTATTTTTAAGTGAAATATGACCTCTCTCTTACAACAAAGACTTGCAAGGCCACTATGTTTAATTTGGCTAAAAGTTAAAAAACATTTACATATATGTAAATACACAAGATGCCAAAATTGACACAACATTAACACTACTGTGTTTAAATGACTGCTGTAGGATCTCATAAGATTTCAATGCAGTGTAAAACAAAAAAATTTCCAAGTTGAGTATGTTGTACAAGAAAATACGGCCACACTTTATTTTAAGCTCCAGTTCTTGCTATTAACAAACCATTAACTATGGCTTTTGCCTCAAAAAAATTCTTAATTTGCTGCTTAATAGTTAGTGAGGTAGTTGTTAAGTTCAGGATTAGGAATGCAGAATATGGTCATCCAGAAAAAGGTGCTTTATAAGTACTAATAAAGAGCCAATATAACAATAATAGGCATGCTGATAAGTAACTAGTTAATAGTGAGAATTGTTCCCTATACTAAAGTGCTACCGAAAATACTATTTCAGTATAATTCAATGTGTTACTTGCTGTTTCTTTGATATTATTTGTGATGTTTACTAGCTTTCTTACTAGATTTTAATTTTCTGAATTAAAATTGTGAGTGAAAATCCTACCCACTTTTTTTACTGTGGGTGAACAAGCTTGATCAAAGATATCCATGTTGATTT
Source organism: Labeo rohita (assembly GCF_022985175.1). NCBI lineage: Eukaryota > Metazoa > Chordata > Actinopteri > Cypriniformes > Cyprinidae > Labeo > Labeo rohita. The sequence continues at coordinate 21,725,015 of NC_066882.1, read as the reverse complement.
GAGATCCCTCAAGTGTATTTTAAAGCTGATCACAAACAGTTTCAAACCCCTGGAACAGCAAAAGAGTCTATGGAAATCTCTTGTGTTCAAACATTCCCAGTCTGCGGGATTGCTTTGAAAGTCAAATATGCTGTGTGAGAGTGTGTGTGTGTGTGTTTACATATACCATATGAACCCAAACCCGCACTACACTCCATTGTTGTGTATGCAGACTCGCATGGCATGAACGGTGCTCACATGAACCCATGTGGTCCATTTCAAAAAGAGTGGCGAAAGTCACATGACCACAGCGCATGAGTCAGGGAAGAGTAAACAGGTCAGTACACTTAACCAGACACTTCCTGTTTTTCAGAATGCGCACACACCCGCATTTCATGAGTTTGATGAGTCAAAGGAAATTTTTTAGGAAATTTACAACGCATGCTTGCAGGAAAACAAACATCATGTGACTCTTATTCAAATCTCACTGCAGGAAAACAAAACAAAACAAAAAATCTAAATCTTATGTGAATCTCATTGAAATTCAATTGTGTACTTATTCAGTTTTTTAACAAAAAATGATCTGTGTTAAAGAGATAGTCCACCCAAAAATAAAAACTCATAATTTACTCACTTTTAGAAAAAAAAAAAAAAGCAAACTAAAAACACTGGCTCCCATTGACTTCCACTGAACCAAAAACAATACGACATTTCTCAAGATGTCTTTTGTGTTCCACAGAAGACAGAAAGACATACTGGTTTGTAACAACACGGGTGAGTAAATTATGACAGGTTTCCTTTTTTGGATGAACTATCTCTTACCGGATGACTCCATTCACTGTGGGTGTGTAACATGTGTAACAAGTCATGACTGTGATAACCAAAAGTCAGGCGATTGTGGAAAAGGAGGAGACTGTTTACAGAATAAATGAGATTTTTAAGAAAGCCTTTAAATCAAATCTCGAGTTCGTAGAAAAACGGGTTCATTTCCTTGTTGAACTAACCTTCACTTGTGAGCCTTGATGGGAAAACCACCTGTTATGTCATGACGAATTCTGTTTGCACTACAGGTCAAAGAAGTGTACAATTCTGTCATTATTTCTGGTTTCCTCTTATGTTTTCTCATTATCCACTGTGAAAACATACACCCACAAACACATTAAGTATCTGTAGTGGAGATTTCCTCCTTTACTAACTGGATAGCCTCATTCACATGTTTACACTTCAGTTCTGGCCAACACACACTCACAGCTCAACCCCCCTTGGCTTTCAATGCTCTATTCAGTCAGGGCTCTATAGAGATCATTGGGTTTTGTGATGTGTGGACGTCTTTGTTCTCAGACTCATTTATTGCTTCTCTATTGTCTTTGGCACAGAAGACACCATTTCACACCTACATGAAAAACATTTATACCTTTTCCTTGAATGACTAAATATTTAAATTTAAAAAATCTAAAAATTCTAAAATATTTAAATTCCAACTTACCTAAAGATTGTTTTGATTAAATAATTTAATCTTTTTTTTAATATTCAAACATATTTGAATTTTAAAATTTCTTTATAATATCATGTTTTTTTTTTTTTTTTTTTAATAATTAGCATTAATATTTTTTTCAGAAAACTGAAAGAAAACTGTCCCAAAATTCCCACAGGAAAGAAAAATAACAATGTGAATCATTTCTTCCAGACAGCAATAAAAATGAACAGAGAGTGTAGTAAATCTTGTGTCTTGAGAGCTTCAGATAAGATCTCAAGAGTGTCTCATTCCGCACTGCTGACTATAGAAGTGTTCAAAAGTCCCTCCACAGGGTGCAATTCAACTACTGAAATACGTCATGGGGAAAAAAAAAGAAAATTTCTGGCGTCACACACTTAATTTATACATGAATGTGTCTTTGTGGTTAAAGATCAATTATGACGTCACACACAAAAGACATGGAATTAATAACAAACTAAGTGACCCGTCAGACAGACGTAAAAGCATTTGGCTGTCCTGTATTCATTTACGTCTGCTGATGCCCTCAAAATGACAGATTTCTTTAAAGAAAAAAGCTTTGAAACAAACATGCATAAAATGCAATGAACTTAAAATGACAATAAATATATATTTTTTTATTCATTAATATAAAGACACTTTTTGTCAATTAAGAAATGTGCAAAGAAAAATGTAATTTCTTTAATTTAATTTTAATTAATTTAAGAAAATTCATAAAAAAAAGGACAAAATATTTAATACGCTTATTTGGTTTTCTTGTAAATGTTAATAGTATTTTAACTTTTTTTAAAACTGATTCAGTTTGTTTTTGTTTTTTTAGCAAATAATAAATGGCACTCACTTTCTCAAGAATTTCTGCAATGTAATGATATTTTGTCTCATTTTTTCTAAAGTTAGACCACCTAGATGTTTTTGTCTTGAAGTCCCACAATTAATTATATAATTAATTACATAATTAATTAATTACATAATTAGGCCCTCTAAAACATGTTGACCATAAAAGATTATTCTAGTAATTGCATTATTCAAATTTTTAAGGACTGTATCATTAGTTCTAAAAGGTTCATATTTAGGGCTGTCAGTTGATTACAATTTTTAATCTGATTAATTACATAATGTTTAGATTCATTGACTGAAAAATAAATGTAACTGTGAAAATACCCCCCCAAAAATTATTAAAAGCTATTTTTGTGTCAGTTGAGTATGTATCAAGTAGACATTACAAATTGTAGCTTTAGAAATAAATATTTTATGTAATTTAACATAATTTATTACACATTCAGGCTGCAATGGCCTAATGTAAACTATGGAACATAAAAGAAGATAATTTGTGAAGCATCTCAGTATTTTTTGTTCATACAATGAAAGTCACTGGTAACCAAAACAACTTTGTTACCAATAGTCTTCATAATACTTTCTTTTATGTTCCATAAAACATAAAAAAAAGGGGGGGGGGGGGTTGTCCCTTTAATGTTTTTATTTTTATTATTATTTTTTTTTAAATGAAATGATACGCTAAATAAGAAACCTAATCTGCCAGCAGGTGGCGGTAAATATCTTTATGAGTTATTTATTCAATTCTTCAATTTGTTCAAATGGCTGATTCATTCAGGAATGAAGTAAATGGCTCTCTTTATGAATAAGCCTTTGTATCATTGGTTCACAGGATTCGTTCAAAACGTGGATTCATTCAGAAACTAAACACCGCTGTGTTTCCCTGGGACGCAAAACAATTTTGCTATGGCTTTAAAGGTAATATGTTCTCTGCAAAATTGAGCAAATACATATAATATTGTGTTTAAAATATAACACAATATCAACTTATTTACTGAACCGTTGTATAAAATCACATTTAAGCTTGTGATAGATCAGGACAAAATCAGCAAATTGCTCTTGCTGCCCGTGTGATATCTGTGAGATAAATATGAGACAAAAATATATATATATTTAACGCAGTTAATGCAGGGGCTAGAGTTGGCCACCCCACTCACAACCGTTGCTTCTGTCTCTTCTTTTGTTGACAAGAAGTGCATTTATTTAGTGGCAGAGCGTCTTTACAACCACATCAAATGGGAAAATTTTTCTAACTTCAGGGCCAGGAGCTAGTCAAACGAGCATGGGAAAGGTACAAGTGACAAGGGAGCTTCAGTAGAACAACAGTGAACTGTGGTCAGATGAGATGCTGTCAGGCCATAAGTCAGTAATTGTGTCAGCCATTACACTGTGCTCGTAGCACACACGCTGCAATTGCAAACAAAAATGTGGCGGCTGTCGCAGAAAGCGCGAATAAAACTACAACCATGCATGTCAGATTCGTGTCACATTCAGCAGTGGCAGCTCTTAAAGTAACAGCAGCCAAATAACCTAATAACCCAGCTGCTGTGATGTCTATTAATCAAAGAACAAAAGAAAAAAAAAAAAGAGTAAATCAATAACTTTTGCAGCTTTAAGGATTCTTCTATATTAAATTTAGTTTTTAGTGTTTGATACCTTTATTCATTGTCTGTATATTTTGCTGAAAGGCAGATTTAAGTAATTGGGTTTATGTGAAGATTGTCTTAAGTTCACTTAAATTAGAAGTTATTTTTTAAAGTCTAATAAATGTCAAAATTGATAGCTCTGTTACACTGTCATGTTGACTGTCTATAGTCAACGGTTAAATATTAGGAAAAAAATTACAATTTCGTAGAGACATCAGTAATGGTACAGGTATCAGTTATACTCACCTTCAGTCATTAAAAAAAAATTAACAAATATTAAAATCTTAATGTTGTTTCTACATTAATGTGAAATTACGGCAATATAAAAGTATATTTAAAAACGTTAATGTTACACTGTAAATAACAATTTGTTGAGTCAACTTAAAATAATTTGTTACCCAGCTGTCTTAAAATTTTAAGTTCAGTCAACTCAAAAAAGTTTAGTCAACTTGAAATGTTAAGTTGTACTAAGTGGCAACTTAGATATTTAAGTTAATTCAAAATTTTAAGGCAGCTAGGTAACATGCCCAGCTTTTAAGTTTACCAAACCAAATTTGTTGTTTAGTCAACTCAAATATATAAGTTGTCACTTAGTACAACTTAACATTTCAAGTTAACAAAACTTATTTAAGTTTAATGAACTTAAAATGTTAAGGCAGCAGGGTAACAAATTATTTTAAGTTGACTCAACAACATTTTTTTTTTTTTTTTTTTTTTTTTTTTTTTTTTACAGTGTATATTGTAAACTGTTACTATTTCCCATATAACAACATCAGTCTAGCCTGCTGATTAGGCCATTCAAATGTAGCTGGTTTTGTTATGCCAATGAATCACATTGAAACAGAGAGAGAGGGAGGAGACAAAGAAGGAGAGTTAGAGTGAGGAAGTCTGTGAGAAGGAGGGAGAGAGATGATGTCACACCAGTAGTGCACTCAAATACAAAAGCAGCCGAGAGAAAGACACACACACACACACACACACGCACACACATACGCTGCTGCTGCCTGTTTCACCAACACAACTCCACAGCACACTTCTCCAGCTCTGAATGTGAGTACCAGTTCACTTTTCTCTCTCTCGGCACACTTCATCAGCACTCAGCAGTCTCTTTGTCCTCATCTTTACAGCTTTTTCATTCTCTCTTTCTCTCGATCTCTCTGTATCCACTGTCATGTGCTAAAGAACTAAGTCTGTTTTGGTTAGAGTTACAGAGCTTCTGATCTGTCTAACGGCTGTTTTCTCTCCTGCTTTGTTTCTTATAGTTGCTCATTTGCCAACTTTCAGAGTGTTTTGTGCTGTGAGTCTTTGTGTAAATGTCTCAGTCCCTGTCTGTCTCTATTGTCCATCCCTAACGTGCCCAAAGTGCATCATCACAATTTTATCATGTTATTTCAGCTACATTTTAACTAGTTTTATGCTCAGATTGTTAGCTTGTCTTGAGTAAACTCAAGTTGTTGTTGTGTTTGTTCCTTATTGCTCTACTTAAAAAGCACAGATGGTTATTAATTTATTGCTTCTTTGTTTGTTTTGAATGGCTTTGTTAGTTTGTTTGGTATAGAAACATGTCTGACCTGGTGCATGATTGGTTCTAAATAGAGAGGCTCTTTGTTTGAGGAATGGTAGTGGAGTAGGATTAATTTCTGGCTGAGAGAAATAAAGAAAAAGAGAGAGAGAGTTAAGGACTGAAATGCTGTAGTAATCTGTGTAAACAGCAACAGGGATGGAGTTACTGAATGAGACAACTAAATAAAGTCAATGAGGGAGAGAAATATAGATGCTCATTTAGCCAAAGTCAACAGAGAGAGGAAAATCACACACAGAGCTCTGGAATAAAACAGACTGCTATTGTCAACACAACTGAGCTGGATCAAACCATAAAATCAGTTCTAACGGTCTCCTTTAACCCCCACAGGAGAGAAAATCACAATGACAATCACTAATATAACAATATTGCATCTTCTAGACAGCAATGAGATTAAGTAGAGAGTGTGATCATCTCAAGTGTGTCTCCTTAAAAGCTTCAGATAATTTCTCAATAGTATCTCAAACTGTACTCCTGACTAGAATCAGTGTTCAAAAGTCTCTCCGTAGGGCTCAATTCAACTATTGAAATGCGTCATCGGGCAAAAAAGAGAATTTTTCGCTTCACGTGCTCTATTTATATCTGAGTGGGTTCACAGCTCTATTATGATGTCATAAACAGACATGCTATTACAACATTCATTGACCTCTGCTTGTCCTATGAAATGGCAAATATATTAAAATGACTCAGTCAGACAAGTGTTTACTCATATAGTGTACCTAATATAATGCACCTAAAGATCCAGAACTATTAAGTTAATGGTGCAGTACATTAAAATTCAGTTAATGCAATGAAATTACTTGAATAATCTTTTATGGTGAACATGTATTTAATGTCTTTACGTAATTAAAACAAAACAAAAAAAACGTGTTTTTTTTTTGTTTTTTTTTGTGCGACTTAAGAGAAAATGAGATGAAGTATCATTAAAAGGCAAAAATAAACAATGAATCAGCTTTGAATAAGTTAAAATGTTTTTAAAATTTACAATGAAACCAAACAAGTATTTAAAGCATATCACATATTTTGGCCTTTCTATGAATAGTTACAGTCAGACAAGTTTTTACACATAAAGGTACTTTAAAAGGTTCTTCACAGCATTTTTGGTTCCACAAAGAACCATTCAGTCAAAGGACTTAAAGAACCATCTCTTACCTTTTTATAATCTGAAGAGCCTTCTTTCATCAGAAAGAACCTTTTGTGAAACAGAAAGGTTCTTTAGATGTTAAAGGTTCTTTATGGAACCATTTGAACAAAAAAGGTTCTTCTATGGCATTGTGAAGCATCTTTATTTTTATAAAGAGTCTATATGATACATTTAAATGATTGTTAAATTATCAACAACAAGAAATTGTATTAGAGTGACATTCACAAAAAAAGTCAAAATATTTATAGGGGTTCGTTAAGCTGTATAGTTTTCTTGTCACATAATAAAACCTGCATAATGCTTTACTGTTATGTTAAGAAATAATAATAAGACTGACAAACTATTTTTATACTCTCATTTATTATTATTATATGCTTACACATACACTGCCGTTTAAAAGTTTGGGATCAGTAAGGTTTTTAATGGTTTTTCAAGAATCAAGGCTGTATTTACTTGATCAAAAATACAGAAAAAACAGTAATATTATGAAATATTGTTACAGTTTAAATTAATGGTTTTCTATTTTGTTATATTTTAAAATATAATTTATTCCTGTGATGCAAAGCTGCATTTTCATCATCCATTACTCCAGTCTTCAGTGTCGCATGATCCTTCAAAAATAATTCTGATATGCTGATTGATTACTTTTATTATTAATGTTGGAAATAGTTGTGCTGCTTAATATTTTTTGGAACCTGTGAAACTTGTTTTAGGATTCTTTGAATAAAAAGAACAGCATTTATTCAAAATAGAAATCTTTTCTAACAATATAAGTCTTTGCTATCACTTTTTATCAATTTAACAGATTCTTGCTGAATAAAAGTATTTAAAAAACTGACCACAAACTTTTACATTTAAATATTTAGTTTATATTGTTAACATCTAAGAGTTTCATTAAGCCTCCTAAGCTTTGAAAAACAATAAAACTGTTCTGTTTTTTCTGTGCTCTCTTCAGAAAGAGGAAATTGGAGTGGGAACCTTTGTTGTTTTATGAGTGAAATCAGGATTAATTAAACCAGAGATATAAAAGAGTCGCCCATTAAGAGGGGTTAAACAAAACTGGCAACAGATGTTGCAATAGATCTTTCTTTTTTTCACCTCCTCCCATTTCTCTCTCTCTTTCAGACTTGAATCACATGGCCAGAGTGTGGGACAGGAACGAACTCAACAGCAGGATCTAAAATGCCAATCTCTGGAAGATAGAGGGAGCTTTTGTTTGAGGAAAGGACAACAAGAATACCAAAAAAGGAGCTGGTCTCTTCAGAAAACATTTTTGTACACTAGCACGCTTATTCAAAAGCCTACAACACAAAAACAAACACAAAATGCTGCAGCAAATCCTAACTGACATGTACATTGACCCTGATGTACTCGAGGCCTTGAATGAAGAACAGAAGAAGATCCTCTTTTTCAAAATGAGAGAGGAGCAAGTCCGGCGCTGGAAGGAGCGGGAAGAGAAGGAGGGCAGGGAGGGGATAAAAAAAGAAAAGCTCCGGCAAAAGAAAGGTATGAACTCACACCCTTTCTAAAAATACAGCCACATCTGTCACTCTGTGAGCATCAACAGGAGACAAAAACTATTTACAGAACAGCCAAATGCTTTTGTGTCACTCTGACAGGTCACAGTGTGTTATTAACTGTACATTCTTCAGTGTGTGACGTCATGATTGAACCTCAAAGACCCATAAATTGAGCACATGAGGCGAAATAGTTGAATTGAAGCCTATGGAGAAGATTATGAATAGTGAATGTAGTGGGTAACAGTGAATATGGCTGCATTCACACAGCAGCAGAGCTGAATATACTTCAGTTCTGTTAGAAGCGAGAAAAATACTATACACACACACTTAAAATGTGACAATAGCTTTCTTATGCTCATGGAGGCTGCATTATTTGATTAAAAATACTGTGAAATCAGTAATATTGTGAAATATTATTACAAATTAAAAGAATCTGAATTTTGAGTATCATAACTCCAGACTTCAACGTCACGTGATACTTCAGAAATCATTCTAATATCCTGATTTGCTGCTCAAGAAACATTTCTGATTATTATCAATGTTGAAAACAGCTATGTAAGATTTTTTGAAGATAATATAATGCATAGACAGCTCAAAAAAGCAGCGTTTATTATAAATTATAAATGCCTTTAGTGTCACTAAGTCAGAGTATTAATATCTTTCAACTGTAGTGTAATTCAAATACTGACAGTGCAGTGCTGCACTGTAAAAAACAATTTGTTGAGTCAACTTAAAATAATTTGTTAACCAGCTGCAGTTAACCAACCGTTCAGTCAACTAAAAAAAAAAAGCTTAGTCAACTTGAAATGTAAAGTTTTACTTTTAGATATTTGAGTTGATTTAATTTTTTCATTTAGTCAACTCAAATATCTAAGTTGTCACTTAGTACAGCTTAACATTTTAAGTTGACTGGACTTAAAATTTTAGGGCAGCAGGCTAACAAATGATTTTAAGTTGACTCAACTATTTTTTTTTTTTTTTTTTTTTTTTTTTTTTTTTTACAGTGTATTTCAAAACATTTAGAGCCTTATTTAGTAAATTCACCCCTTGCTGTGTGGACGTAGCCAAAGAATGATTCACCTTTATTGAATCTCCTTTTACGCAGTTCCAGCAATCTCTATGAAAGCAGCGTGCTACAAGGAACTCAAAATAAATCTTTTAACACGCCCTCACTGATGTAACAAGAAAATCAATACCTGTGCGAAATGTTCGAACGTCATTTCAAGGTGAGCACATATTTTTAGGGCCAAAGGAAATGCAGTGACCTGAAAGAGAGAAAGAGTCACATAACAATACTGTAGAGGCACGCTACAGCTGCAAGGGCGAAACCGGAGCCAAATTCCAGTTTTTCAACACTGACCTTGCACCACAACACTCACATGCAAATCATCTTGCAGTAGATTACTGTTTATCTCCCTAGCATCAGCATTTGTAAGCAGTTGAGCCTCGTTTGGGATCTAACTCTTGTAATGCCGTAGGGGCCCTGTCGCTGTAAATTCCTCTAAACATTTCAGGGCTTTCTAACACTAATGCCCGAGGATGTGCTTTGCCAGAGATTTGGGCATGGAATGTTCTCAGGAAGCACAACATGCAGAAACAGAGCAACCATTAAAGAGCCATTTTTAGTTTCCCAAAGAACCTTTTAGCAAACATTCCTCAAAAGAAACTTTTTTTCTAAGTGCGAAGAGCATTTCATTACCTTTTTACACTGTAAAGAATTTTCTGTGGAACTGAAAAGTTCCATAGATTTTAAAAGTTTTTTTTTTTTTCATCAAAGAAACCTGAAAAAAAAATCTACTCGGCTGTTTCCAACATAATAATAAATGTTTTTGAGCAGCAAATCAGAACATTAGATTGATTTCTGAAGGATCATGTGACTGGGGTAACGATGCTAAAAATTCAGCTTTGAAATCACAGGAATAAATTACATTTTTAAATATATTCAAATAGATAACAGTCATTTTAAATAGTACAAATATTTCAAAAATGTACTGTTTTTGCTGTATCAAATGAATGCAGGCATGGTGAGCAGAAGAGACTTCTTAGAAAAACATTAAAAATCTGACTGGTAGTGTATACTCACCCTCAAGCCATCCAATGTGTATATGAAATAGTTTGTTCATCAGAACAAAATTAGAGAAATTCAGCATTACTAAAACTCTGCAGTGAATGGGTGCTGTCAGTTGATAAAAACATCATAATAATTCATCAGTTAGTGTCTTGTGAAGCTGCATGTTAGTAATAAATTCATCATTAGTGCACATTTTAATTCAATTTAATTCATTTTAATTGCAATCAGTTGCTCTATCCATTGTATTTTCTTCTCCAGTAAAAAAGTCGTCTCATCTGAATCAGGCAAAAAATACGCACGGATCAGGCAGTGTTTACAGCTGAAAACAGTTCTAAACACATATGTGGATTTTGATGAGAGAAGACGGATTGACTTTTTCCATTGAACTATTTTGGCCAGTAGCGATAGTTAAAAGTTTATGCCTTAATGATGGATTTGTTTCTTACAAAAACAGCTTCTCCCTTCACAAGACATTAATTCATAGACTGGTGGATTGCTTTTGGATTATTGTGATGTTTTTAATCACTGTGTTTGAGCATGTCATGTAATGTGCAATTTCTTCAAATCTGTTTCAAAGAAGTACGGTGAGTTACTCCTTGGATAGCCTAAGGGTAAATAAATTTTGGGTGAACTATTCCTTTAAAAATGAAACTTCTTTAAAGAACAGAGAAAAAAGAAGCCAGTAGTGAGTTTTCGCAAATGATAGTATGAAGAAAAAAATGAGAGAACAAGAGTTTGCGTAACATGGCATAAATATAAATGGAATTTCAAAACATCAGATGTTTGTAACTTCTGTGACAACTTGAACCCATGTTCTCTGGCTGGGAAAAAAAACATTCAGTCATCATGTGTTGATGACGATGGAATCCAACCGAACAGGAATTGACATTGACAACAGCATTTGCTCAAGGACATAAATGTTCTCGTAAGTGTTCCATCAGTAGTGCTGGTATTCTCCCCCAGCTTCTATTTCTCATCAAAAAAAGCATCAAGTCACATGGGCCACGTGTAACACAGGGCCTTTGTGATATGTTTAGCTCTTGCACAAAAGAGAGCTGCTGTGTCACAGTCATGCAGTTTGCCTCCTATTCATTTACTTCAGTTTGACACGGACACAGTCAAATCTCTTTCTGTACTCTTTTGATTTTCTCTCGGCGGACGCACATCTGACAGGGTTTACAGCTCATGTCAATGGCAGCATTGTAAAACGCAGCTGTGTCTGTCTTTCTCTCGCTCAGCACTTTGTGGCCAGTTTCAGTTGCCTCAGCTGATACTGTGTGTCAGCTCTGCGTCAAGATAAATACTGTTAAAGTTTCCGTTGGCAGTTTTGCACACAGACAAACAAAAATACGAGCTATCGCTGGAACTTTGTACCCGAGACTCTCTGCCCACTGGAGAGAAAAATCATCAATGAGATCTCTGTCATATGTCAATTGTTTCTCTTTTAAAGCTATTAGATTAAATGGATACCAAACGGAGACTTCGAGGTGTGGTTAGACTAGGAATAAGCCTGGGAAATTACTATAGACACCTAATATGCGTCAACGAATTTGAGCAACAGGATGTGATGTCACACTCCAGGAGCGTCTTTGCAGCATGACCCGTCCTGATTTTCCCAGATGTGTCCTCTAAAGAAGTAAATCACTTAGAAGCACAAATTAGTCTGGGAAATCCTCAGCCAAAGGAATGAGCTTATGACTAAACATACTGACTAAACATTCTTTAAAGTCAAAAATCCTAATATTAACTCATGACCAAATAATTTGAGGTGTTCAAGGGATAGTCCATTTAAAAATGAAAATCTGTCATTAATTACTCACCCTCATGTTGTTCCAAACCCGTAAAACCTTTGTTCATCTTTGAAACACAAATTAAGATATTTTCGATGAAATCCGAGAGCTTTCTGACCCTGCATAGACAGCAAAACCTAGCATGTTCAAAGCCCAGAAAGGTAGTAGGGACATTGTTAAAATAGTCCATATGACATCAGTGGTTCAACCATAATTTTATGAAGCTACGAGAATACTATTTGTGCAAAAGAAAACAAAAATAACTATTAATAGTATTTGCGTAGCTTCATAACATTACAGTTGAACCACTGATGTCACATGAACTATTTTATACTACCTTTTATACTGTCCTTACTACCTTTATGGGCCTTAAATGTGATAGTTGCGTTGCTGTCTATGTAGAGTCTCTCGGATTTCATCAAAAATATTTTAATTTGTGTTCTGAAGATGAACGAAGGTCCTACGGGTTTGGAACGACATGAGGGTGAGTAATTAATGACAGAATTTTCATTTTTGAGTGAACTGTCCCTTTAAGAAGAAACAAAGACCGATTTTCAAGCTATAAAAGTCTCCTATGGGATTGTATAACCAGATTTTTAAGGGCTTGTTGTCTTGCATTTGTAGTTGTATTACATAAAAGAAAGGAAAAGCTCAGCTATTGATAAGCTGCGTTCCTTTACGAGGTGTAGCTCAAATCTCGCTGACCGGATTAAGCCCTGGGCTCAAGTGGGGTCATAGTGCTTTAAGAAACACTCCTCAAAAAACCCACACATTCATCATTATGCAGTTACATCACCTGTCAAACACACACCCCATGTCTTAAGCAGCATATGCAGATGAACCATGTGACCTTGACAACAAGAAATACACAAACACACCAACAAACACACATCTAACCGTTAGCGTGACAAAATACCTTATAAAGATGAGTGCCAGTTTAATATTATGTAACTTTTGTAGTTTCAGCAACATACTGAACATTTCTGAAATTTCTGACAAAAATCTTGTAAAATCATTCCTGCATGGAAGCCATTTGATCTGTCTCACTCCTGGACATAGTGTGGCTTTTGTCAACCTGAAGAACCGGTTCTTTACGTAATCTTTTCTGCTGGAACTGAGGGTGTTAGGTTTTCCCTTACGTGCGTGCAAAAAATGGAAAAGAAAAACAGATTGTCCCCTGCTGGAACAAACGGTTCGATGCTGGGAAATTCTTAAGATTTTTCCCATAATTCCCACTTTGCTATTCATGGGATTACAATGTGCTTTCAGAATATTTAGCTAAACTGCAGTCCCCTATGATCTGCACAGGGATCTTCTTTGTCGCCTCTTACGTAAGCACCACATATCAGTTGATCACACTTCATTTCTTGCCTTCAAACATTAGGTGTAATCTGAGAAGGTTAAATCACACTGAAATAATTATGAGGGTCACTGGGAAGGATTCATAGCCTTTGTGAGTTGGTGCAAGTGTCTGTAAGGTGATAATACAAGCCTGATGAATGCTGGGATTGACATCTACACACTGAACAGCATTTACACACTTCTAAGCCAGAGCAGGCGTCCTACAGTGTGCATCAATTTCACTCACTGTGACAGCGCCATCTGTCTTTGAAAAGGACACACTACAGAGTGTAATATTGGAAATCATGGTGTCACGGGCTGGTTAACATCTCAAAGAGCTCTGTATCCAAAAAAAAAAACATGCAACAGAATATAATATTAAAAGGCCATCAGTGGAGAAATATACTTTACGCTGGTTCATGCTAAACTGCCAAAGAAGATCTAAATAACATAATACAGGCTATTAAACCTCAAAAACAGCCACTATCTTTGTTCAGAAAGCAACTAAATGTGAGCTGCTGCATTTGTTGTGCATCTTTGTCTTCGGAACTTAATTGTTTCTGTGTTGCTCATTTATGTATCGTTTCTCAGATATTGATTTTCTTGGCATGTTTATTGTTTTGTCCTCAGGCCCTTGTAAAAGTGTGAGCTGGCTGCTGGGCAGTGACGGCGACGTGCATGTGTTTATTATCGGAGAACCAGACGAGCTCAAATCTCCAAAACTCATCCTGTCCGAGCTGAGAAACAAGACAGCGGCCAACCCTAATACTATCAACAGGTGCAAAACCCTCTCAATAGTATCAGCAGATAGAAATACACTATGAAAGGGATAATGATTGACTGTAATCATATAAGCAGCACAATGGTTTTCAGCATTGATAAGAAGAAATGTTTCAAATGATTTCTGAAAGATCATGTGACACTGAAGACTGGAGTAATGATGCTTAAATTTCAGCTTTGCATTACTGCAATAAATTTTTTTAAACAGTAATTTTAATTTGTAATAACACTCAAAACTGGTTCACTGTATTTTGAACAAATGCATACTGCAGTAGGTATAAATTCCAGAAAGGCATATAATAAACCTTAATAACAGTAGGAAAAATACTAACTAACAACAGATAAAAAAATACACTTGTACTACACCTCAAAAACAAACATTATTGGAATTAATAGCAATCTAACTATTCTCAAACCACAGAGCTAAATGTGTTTTTCTTTGTTTACAGGGCAAAAGTAGAACCTGTACAAACCAGCTTGACCAGCAGAGCACATCAAACCAGCACAGAACCAGGGATCCAGCTACTGCTAAAGGTATGTGGGAGTGCTAATGTCTTGATCAAATTTATAGAAATAAAGAAAGAAAGAAAGTTAGGTATACTGCACTGTTTCTTGAGATGTTTTGCTTCAGAAATAATGTTGTATTGGACAAAAAGTGGCATCCCAACACAGTTCCAAAACTGTGTTTATCACTCAAAAATTAAAATTGCCACAAATGCACAACAAAACAAAAAACTATGACATATACATTTTATATTCATTCATTTAGCAGATGATTTTAACAAGAAAAAGGGTTAGTTCACCCAAAAATTAAAATTCTGTCATTAATTGCTCCCCCTAACGTCGTTCCAAACCTGTAAGACCTTTGTTTGGAACACAGTTTCACATATTTTTGATGAAATCCAAGAGCTTTCTGACTCTCCATAGATAACTTGTGTGATAACTTGTTCCGGGCACAACAATCAGACTGAGACGTGATGACTGACCCAAACAATGCAGCAAGCTTTAATGTTCTCTATAACATAATGTTGTAGCATACGGGTATATATATTTTTTGTACGTCACACAGGACCTTCGTTCTAATTAAACCCATGAACATAAAGACATTACCCACCAAATAAAGATTTGGTTGGTTTACTCTTAAATCAAAACAAAAATAATAATTCCTTTGGAATATCACATGTCCAAGTTACTACAAGGTAGTAAGGACATTGTGAAAATAGCACGGATTTTTTGTGGTACTCTTGTGAATGCATGTCGATAACTGACACGGAAAAGAAGAAATTGTTGAATAAAACAAAAAATATTCTTGTAGCTTTATAAAATAAATGATGATGACACATGGACTATTTTAACAATGCCCTTACTACCTTTCTGGGCCTTGAACGTGTCAGTTGCATTGCTGTCTATGCAGGGTCAGACAGCGCTCGGGTTTCATCAGAAATATCTTAATCTGTGTTCTGAATACGAACGAAGATCTTACAGGTTTGGAACGACATTAGGGTGAGTAATTAAAGATTAGCTAATTTTTGGGTGAAATATCCCTTTAAGAAGGCATAGGCTGAATAGTAATATATCATTACCTTGGTACAAAACAACAGCACATGTATCCACCTTTTTCTTCAATGCGGAAATACGCCTATGGGTGAGACGTCGAGTTCATTACCCACTATTGAGAAAAACAAGAATAACAACATGCAGTAAACTGTAAAACTGTTTGCGCTACAAATCAGTGTGTTCATAATTAAGATAATACATTAAAATAATATGGTAAGACACAGCAAATTACAATATCAATTAGCAAAACAAACAGTTTTGTACAGCTTAAAAAAAGTTGGCAGATGAGGCCGGAAGCCAGACCCAAACATGTATAAATGACCACACCCTCTCTTACGTAAAAAATAAGATGGATATGTGTGTGACTTTAATAATAAGAGCAGCAATAATAATAATAAGATGATGGGTGTGTGTAGTTGGACAGGCCAGGCTCCCCTGAGCAGATGGTTTAGAGCCTGGGCAGAGAATTAAACGGTATCAGATGGCATCAGTGCCACGTTGCCAGAGGGAATACACACACACACAAACACAAACACACAAGCACACACTTCCATCTCTCTTTGTGTCTCTGAATTTGTCAACTCCAATTTTATAAGTGTTTACAAATGAGTTTCATTCAATCTGCCACAGAAACCAGAGGAGTATAGCGATTCTACGACAGTCTCCGAAGAGTCCAAGCAGGACAGCGGTACTGATCAGTCAGCTGACGACACCAGAGGCCAAACAGATGACTCCGACTCAGGCAGCGCGGAGGAGGACACGGGACTTTACAGATCACATAGGAGCACCACAGAGACAACAGTAGCAGACAGACTTAGAGAGCTTCAACTGCACAGAGCAATGAAAGAGCAGCTGTCAATCAACAAGACACACCCACTGGACACACCAGACAAAGGTATTAACCCTGGGTATTCTTTCAACAGTATAGAGGGTTTGCACTTACATCATGATTTGGTCAGTTACCCGGATACGTGGCCATATTGGCGATACTCGGATGTAAACAACAGCATGGATTGCACAGTTAATATACTACGAAATATGTTGTTCTACTAATTTATGCTGTCCAAACCACGGAGGAAAAATGTGTGGAAGCTGCTTAGCAGGAAAGGGCGCAATATTTTGACAACCTAAAGTTAATAGGTGGTAAAGTTTCACACAAGCAGTATTAATTTAGATATTAGCCTAATATTTCACCTACCTGACAGGAAATGATAAGAACAAACATGAATGTTGTTAAGATTCTTTCCTTGGAAATCCTGGTTCAGTTTGGCCAACCACAAATGCCTTTTGTTCCTCAGACAGTTTTTTGCACTTTTCTCCTTGATTTGTTATAACTTTTGGCAGTCAATAGTACTCCAAATGTTTTTCCTGGTCCAACTGATTAGTACAGCCCAAAACAAGATAATAAATGACCATTTTCAGCAGCAATAATCAGCAAAATATGCGAATTGCGTTCGGTTCAGTGGCATTGGCCGATTGATGACGTCGTGAAATATGGGCGATGCCATGAAAACACACTATACTACAAAAACAGCACAGAACAAGAAACAAAGAGAAGCACAACATTATTATCATCTTATCTAACATTTATTAGGGAAAAAACTAGAGACAAAATATATATTTTTGGATCCCAAGAGTTAAAAACTAAACTTTTATTATTTATAAATTTTATCTGTTAATCTATTCATTCAGTTTGTAATTTTTTGTAATGTTTGTAAATTTAGCAATCTCCTAGCAATGAACATTGGTTAAACACCAAAATTAAATAAACACCGTTTATAAAATCAATACTAATATGTGTAATGTTTTTATATTTATATATGATTTACTTATATAATATTATATATTACTATTTATATACCTAATTATATTATATAAATTTTATCAGATATATAAATATTATTTAATAACTATATTGTAAAAATGGTAAGAGCACAGAAGTGGAATTTGCATATATACAATACACTACAAAGCACAAGAGTATTTAACATTTAATATACATATATATATATATATATATATATATATGTGTGTGTGTGTGTGTGTGATTAAATATATATTATAATACTGTTTAATATTATTTCAATATACTAAATATTAATAAAATCAATATACTAAATATTAAATATAAATATAACTATTAAACAACATTTGTCATATATTTCTAACACCAAATATATAAATATTAAACATATAAATAGAATTGTAACAATTATTAAACAAAATATCCTAATAGAAGACAAATATCAAATAAATGACCTTAAATACTTCTACTTTCAAAATTAAACACAATTTATATTTATTTATTTTAGTTTACGAAATAATGATCTATCTATCTATCTATCTATCTATCTATCTATCTTGTGTGCATGTGTGTAGTATTTAATTTTGATTAAAACATTTTCATAATAATAATGGAAAAGTAACAGATAATAAGTTATATCATATACGTTCAGTTAAAAATGTGGTTTATAAAAACCTTACCATAAGAAAGGGACATTCATGTTGTTGTCAATGTAAATGGAGATCAATCGCCATCTAGTGGACTTCTAATGACATTAGCACTGCCAACACACAGCACGTAGGGCCTCCGTGCGCCTCCTACAGGACACACAAGTCACAGCAACACTTTCCTTTGTTTACCAGCTGCGGCTAGTGTTTTTAAAAACAAGCAACTTTGCGCTGGGCTTTGCGTATTACAATGCTGCCCTTTCTACAGACCTACACATCAACTTCAGCCAAACTTCTTTTGAAACAAAAAAACAAATACGAGCTCACAGGATTCAAACATATTAACGTACCTGTACCTGATTTTCAGCTCGGGATGGCAGATGTTGGTCAGGTGTCGTTTGTGTTGTCACCTCACATAATATTGCACACACAAGTTTATTTATGTAATGTTAAGTGGATAAATGATGATTTACGTTTGGGTCATGTGTAGGTTTGTTGTGTGTGTGTGTGACGGAGGGAGAGAGTGTGAGTCAGTGTGTGTTTGTGACTCAATCTGTGTGTGGACGCGCGCGCATATGTGTGCGCTGGAGCGGGAATTTGCGCTGATCCCACGTTTCCATGGCGACAGCATAACGCAGTCAGGGGGTCACGGCTGCAGGGAACGGCCAGAGAAACATCAACAGGAACTGCGGCTCAACTCCTGAGAGAGAAATAGAGAGAGACGTGACAAAACTAGATTGCTCCCATTATAATCAACACAGCTGTCTACTAGGAACGATCTAGTTTTGTCACGTGGTACGGCTTGCGTCACTATCGCGACAAGTTGTCGACGTCATATACTTTTTTCTTTATTGTTGAAGTGATCTCAACAAATCACCCGAAAGTAATTTATTTCAAATGAGAGCAGGACATTTATAGCATTGTTATAGATTTATAACAACCGGCAGTTGTTTATTTACATGCGAATATATAATATTATAAATATATAAATATATAAGTAACATGTGTAAATTGCATAAATACGTGTATTTGTAGATGTAATGATAGATAGATAGATAAATAGATAGATAGATAGATAGATAGATAGATAGATAAACAACTGACAATATGAATATAAATCATAAATATATGTATATAAGTAAATTATACTGTAATTAATTTATAAATAAAGTTCAATTTCACTATACACACACACACACACACACACACACATATATATATATATATATATAATTTCTCAAATTTCTAAAATGTAAAAAGTTACATCTGTTTAATTTATATGAAAATAAATATAGTAAATATTTTTTATATGTTTAAATTAAACTGTATGTAAAATATTAATGAAATTATTTACAAAAATTAATTACATTGTAAATTATTTACAGCATTTTTTACAATATTATTTATAAATGTAAATATTGCATATTACACAAAATAGTTAATTGATTCCATCTATATATATATACATACATTTTATATTTATAATATTGTTTATTATTATTATTATTATTATTATTATATAATATATACATTTAACAATGTAATATATATATATATATGTATATATATATATATATATATATATATATATATTCAGATTTACAACTATAGACTATATTCAGATTTGACATAATACTTCCTGTTTTGTGCATTTGTGCTTTTTGGATTATTAATTTATTTATTTTTCATTAAATTTTTCATTAGGCCTGTCAATGCATTCTGGGATTTCTTAAATAAATATATGTATGTATATGAATATGTCATATGTTTCAGAGAATTTTAATTGTTTAAAATTTCACACACACAAGAAAAAAAACATTACAGTCAGTTCAGTACATTTTACAAAAACAAGTTTTGACGTTCGTGTAAATATGAGTGTCAGTGTCCCTGAAATGTGTTAGTGTGCATTGCATTGTCAAATCTGAATAGAATATTTAGAATTTCTTTATATTCTTTATTGCTGATGACTTTATCACATTACACCTGGTTGGACATTTTCAGTCCTTATAACGGGAACGATCTTGTGTTGCCGTGCCGTTGCTTGCAACTTGGATATAGAGGTTGCGTCACGTGAATACAAGGGAAAAACTGCAAGTAGAGGGCATAATAAAGACCCCCACATCAGTGCGGAAGGAAAAAAGTGATGGCAGAGAGTTGGTCTCACAGGAAAAGCGTGAAAGGGGCGGAACTCCAGGCTTAGACCCCTCAGGGAGAGTCTAAAAATACAGTTCTCCCCTGGCCTCTCCTCTGAGTCTCGCTCTCCACAGCATCTGTCTCTGAAGTCACCCACGGTCCCCACAAGCGTCCTCCCCCATCTCTCTGTCTTGTTTCTACCCCCCATTCCCCCTTTTACCTCAATCACCCCTTCACCTATTCCCTGACCACCTGTCTAACCCCGTTTAACACATTCAAATTGAGTCATCACTCCCGTAGCCTTTACCCTCTGCCTCACTCTTGTGTTATTTGTACTCTCTTCGTCCTTTACTTTCTTCCTCTCACTTTTTTCTCTTCTGCCTGCTGTCGCTCTCCTTACTTCTCCCTCTTGTGACCTCTAGACCTGCCTTGAGTGGGTGGAAAGGAGGATCGAGAGAGAGAGAGAGAGTCAGAGAGAGAGAGAGAGAGAGAGGGACAGCTGTGGATGTATTATAATCCCCGGCGGGCTTGTGTCAGGGGTCTAACAGCTTTTTAAAGTCAGCAGTGATTTACAGACAGTCAAAGTCTCGTAATCACGAATTTCTGCTTGATTATTTCCTTAGTCTTGACCTCTCGTGAGGTCATCATAGCTCTAAACCAAACCCAGTGAGCTGACTACATAAGCAGAATTTTAAAGCATCGTAGGCGCGCTTCAGGCTCAAAGCCTATTCCATATGGTGTGCAGCATTATTATGGCAGTATCTAATGTATCTTTAACAACGAAGGCAATTCCATAATGACCTGTGAGAAGCTCAATGAAACAATATAGACAGTATATGTATATATATATATATATATATATATATATATACACACACACACGCTTTTTATTTATACATGTAAATAATTTATCATATTTCTAAAATGTAAAAATAGTTGAATCTTATATATATATATATATATATATATTAAAAATTAAATATTTATATATTAAAATATTTATTGTATTAATTTAAAATATTTAAATGTATGTACATTATTTATTTAATGAAATATTTATAATTACATTTACAATATTTACAATATAATTGTTTACAATATAATTTCTAAATGTAATGAAAAATAGTTAAATCTAACAAATATAAATAAATACAATATATATACATTTTATATTTATAATATAATATTTATAAAATAAAACAATGCATATATAGAAAGAGAAATACCTTATATAAAAAAACTGAAAAAAATATTTTTTATATTTAATTAAATTAGTTTACACATAAATTATATTATAAAATAAATAAATAAATAATATATATAAATAAAAAGTTCAGTTTTGTTTATTAATATATATAAAAAATTTAAAAATATTGAATTTATATATAATAAATTACATTCTAAATATAATTTCTTTCCAATATAATTTAGAAATGTAAATATTCTATAATACTTAAACAAAGTAGTTACATATATATTCTTATAATATTATTCTTGTAATATTTTAATATATTATATAACATATAGTGTTAATATATTAATATATACATAAATTTAAATGTAAAAACATTTACTTTATATATTTAAAAGTATTTAAATCTATGTAAATTATTAAATTAATTGAATTATTTTAAATTACATTGTAAATTATTTAAAATGCATTTTTAAAATAATTTATAAATGTAAATATTGCATATTACCTTATACAAAATAGTTACATCTAACTAATATAAATATAGTAATAAAAATTATTATAAAAATTATACGAATTGTATATTTATAATATTGTATATTATTTGTAAAAATAACAAAATTAACAATCCATATATATAGAAAAAGAAAATACCTTATATATAAAATAAAAATAAAATATTTAATTTATATATTTAATTAAATTATTTTATATATAAATTATATTGTAAATCATTTATAAATAATTATTTAATATCTACACACACACACATACAAACACACACACACACATATGGCACATATATTAACAATTTTCAGAAATCATGTTTTTCATTGTGCATTCCTAATCTCAGTTAAACTACAGTTGGGTTAGTTTGATTTCTGTAAAAAAAAAAAAAAAAATAATAATAATAATACAGCTAACTAACACAATAAAGCGCAACAAAAACATAACATAAAAAAAACATGATTTTTGAAAATGTATGTTTTTGCAAATAAACATATGTATATATATTTCATATTTTTTACAAATAAACTCTTCATATATAACTCTTCTTATATATATATATATATATATTAGCTTAGCAGCATGCTAACATTATATGCTGCCTTGTGTAGACAACAGACAGCAAAACAACTCACTAGGTTTTCAATCAGAGCGCATGTTTTGTATCCATGTCTAATGATACAATCTTTCTTCTCTTTCTCTCAAAAGGACTGGTGAAAGAAAAGGATAGCGGTCTAATGTATGGCGGTCGTGTGGCTCAGCTCAGGAAGAACTTCAACACCACTAACTCTCCATGTGTCAAACCACCGATCCCCTGCAAGCCCGCTCACCTACTGGCCTCCCCCTCTGTCAGATAAACACAACACGCCACTCTGCACACCTGAAAACCATCCTAGTGTGTCCAAAAACCTGCAAAATAAACTAAAATAGAAAGGTCTGCACATACCTGAGCGTATGAGCAGATCCAGGTGTGGACGCAGCTGGAGACGGACGTTGTACGGAAATCAAACGCTTCTTATGACCCAGCTCGAGCCATCACTCTTCAGTTTTCACACTGTTTACAGAGAAACATGGTCTCCAAAGGACTCAGAGATTTGTTACTGCCTTTATGATATTGTTTACGTTTTGTTTTTTATATCAACTTTGCTTCCTTAAGGAGAGAATGACCAAAGTTATCGTTTAATGTTTTTATAAATAATGGATCATCTTTTTTTGTCTGGTTGTAAATAACGGTGTCATATTGTATTAAATAAAACAACTGGTTTGAACTGGTTTTGAGGACTGTTACTTCAACTAGGAAGGCCCTTCAATGTCTAGGTAGATAAACAGATAGATAAATGGATGGATAGATAGATGTAAAATGTATTTCCATATTATCACCACATGTTTGGTAACTCAGCGGCATCTGGTTCATGATGGAGACAGTCCATCATTCCAGGCTGTGAAACAGCAGCTGGGATAGTTATCATCTGTGCGTCCGACCGGTCGAGACAGACGGCAGCGCCGGGCCGTCATGCTGACCCTCTCGTCTCAAATGAGCTCACGCAGCTGAGTTACTGACCTCTCCCTTATCTCCCTCCATTCCACGCTTCCTCTGAAGGATCGGGGTGGAAAAAGAGAGACATGGAGGTGCATGGAAATAGAGGGAGCACAGATATGGAGGAAAAGATAGGAAAGAAGGATATTGGGAGATGGAGGGAAAGTACAGATGATCTGAAGGGGATGCGTCACTCACTCTCATGAAATTTAGTTGGTTTGCAGATGATTTTTCTTTAAGATGGTAATAAAGGAACACCAGCACTGACTGAATTCTTTTATTGGAGCCGTGGCCTCATGGTTATAGCACATATGCTTTAGAAGTGGTGGTCAATGGGTGGTCAATATATACATATGGAATACTTTTTCATCTTTCAATTTACCACAATTTTCATGACACACATATATGTATATAATATGATTTTTGAAAATTGTTAAAAACAGAGTTTTGTTTTTGCAAATGAACTCTTCATATATACAGTATATATATATATATATATATTTTTTTTTTCATGAGAGTGAGTGAGTGACGTATTTATATATATATATATATATGTATATACATATATATATCATGTATATGACCATAACCACATTCAGTTAGTTTGATGTTCCTTATTTAATAGTAATTCCAATTGAAAAGCATTGTAAAAGC